>NC_069002.1:24470075-24476797 GCF_001194135.2 Octopus bimaculoides
TATATATGGATGTGTGTATTTCCCCTTGTTTACAATTTACACTGAAAAAATAAATAAACAGTTACCAGGGCAGCAAAAAATTACACAAGTAATAAGGACGTAACACCCTGTTTGTAAAGGTAGAAATTCAGGGTTGATGTGAAATATTTTGTATAATATATATAAATAAATAAATGAAGACAACACTGGTATAATTCCAAAGGAATGAAATGGTGTAAAACAATGTAATCTTCTCATCAGGGAAAGAAAGAAAGAAACCAAGCTCATCAATCAGTCATTTTAACAGAATGTGATGGATGTGTATAATGATGAACGGAAAGCTATTAAGTTTTTTTTTTTTAAACCGTTTGAAAATATAACGTCAAAGGTAGCCTATAGAAAGAGAAGGGATAAAGGAAAGAAATAAGCAGAAAACTGATAAAGGAGAGATATGGAGCGATGTGTGAATTGAAATAAAAGCCTAAAGGTTTGGAAATAGAGATATCTAGTGGAAGTGAAATGTAAGAAGAAAAGGTAAGAAAAACAATTGCAGCGTGGAAGATGTTTATAAGCCATTTAAGAACAAACACAAAAACCGTTAGATTCGCTTCAAATTTAATTTGTGTCAAGATAATTTCATCGCTTTGAAACCGCGGCATGTTCACAACCAAAACTTTGTGCAGGACGTAGTTTGTCAGTGGTACCTTGGCAACTGTCTCTACTATAGCCTCGAGACAATCGAAGCTTTGTGAGTGGTTTTAAGCCCGTCGTATATGTGTGTGTGTGTGTGTGCACACGTGCGTCTCTTTATATGTGTGTGCTTGTGTGCGTGTCTTTGAGTCTCTGTGTGTCTCCCACCACAGCTTGAAAACTATTGTTGGCGTGTTTCTGTCCCCGTAACTTGGCGATTCGGTAAAATAGAACGATAGAATAAGTCTTGAGCTTTAAAAACAAATTTTGGGTCGATTTGTTCGACCAAAAACCTTTCAGATCAGTGCCCCAGCATTGCCGGATTCAAAGGACTGGAACAAATAACGATAAATGATGTTAATATTATAATTGCCGATATAAAAGTTAGCTAGTTGGCTGGTCGGCTGGTCGGTCGGTCGGTCGGTGGGTCGGACGGTTGATTGTTTGGTTGGTTGGTTGGTTGGTTGGTTGGTTGGCTGGTGGAGTTATTCCAGTCATGCTTTGGATTCTATAACGAAAGGAAACGAGAGAGTAAAAGAGAGATATAGAGAAAGTTAACATAAAGATAACAGAATAGGTTCAGAAATAATGGTAAAACGTAAAACAACACCCACAAACAGCAGGAATCATAGACAAACATGGAGAGGATATACATGTATGTATTTGTGTGTGGGTATGCGTATATATATGTGTTTATATATATATATATATATATATATATATATATATATATATATATATATATATATATATATATATATATATATATATATATATATATATATATATATATATGCATATATATACATATACATATATTCATACATATATATATACATATATACATACATACATATATATATATGTGTGTGTGTGTGTGTGTGTGTGTGTATGTATATGTACATATACTGTTAATAAAAGCCGGTGTGCGTTGCATTTTGTTACTTAATAAACGAGAAAATGTATTGTAAATATACAAACGACATGTGAAGACGTATAACGTATACTGACAGTACAACCGGTCGGGAGACGGATGCAGAAGATGCCTAATTCTATATCAGTTATCAACCAGAGAGTATTACACAGTTACGACCCATTAATGATAAGATAGAACTTCTCAAGTTGGCGGTGCCAACGAAAGTTGCGAAGGATATAAGGCCGAGAGCAAACAAAGCAAAATACAGTGGAGATAAGAAAGTGAATAAATATAATTTAAGACGATGGACATATAGGAAACAAACAAGAAACGAGTAAAATATAACCTTTGGGCCAAAAAGACAAGAATGGTGGGTAACCCTTAGAAGGCATCGTAAGGTATTAGAAAGCAACAAATAGCAAGACGGTGGGACGCAGAGAATTTAGGACCGGTCAAATATGCAACCGGTGTGAAAAAAGGAGAGAAAGAAAGAAAGGCTGGCCACGGGTCACGTGTCTGCAGCAGCTCAGTCTTATCATCAATGGTGCAAAACTGTATAATTAGCAATTGGTTGATGACTGATGAAGAATTAGGGACCCTCTGTATCTGTCTCCCGATCGGTTCTACACTCAGTATACGCTATGCGTTTTTTACTTGTTTATTTACAGTACATTTTTTCATTTATACATACACTCACACACACACACATACACACACACGCACACACACATGTATAGATGCATATGTGCACACATATATATACATACATGCATACATACATACATACATGCATGCATGCATGCATACATACATACATACATACATATATACATAAATACATGCACATGTGCGTAAGTGTGTGCGTGTAATGTAGGTAGGTAGGGAGAAATCCCAGTTGTTTCGTCTTGTTTCGTCTACTCATTTCATTGTTATAATCTCTCGTTCTTGTATAGATGCAATATACATATTAATGTGGGAAACTACATGTTAATGTTGAAAGCTATTGCCTAACAAAGCAGGAAGTCAGAACATATGTTAGTATTATTTATTCACCATTATGCATGTTCCGTTTGTTAACAGGAATTACAAATTTTTATATGTTTGATAGACATATAAGGAATTCCCTATTAGAAATTCTTCAGACAGAGAATTAAATAATACAAATTTTATAATTCATTGAAAGATATATATATATATATATATATATCTTTCAATGTGTATGTGTGTACATATATATATATATATATATATATATATATATATATATATATATATATATATATATATCTATATCTTTCAATGTGCATGTGTGTACATATATATATATATGTATATATATATATATATATATATATATGTACACACATACACGCACGCAAATATACACACTTGTATACATAGATAAACACAAAGACACATATATGCACACATAACAGACATATATACACACACACATACATATAGGAGTGGTTGTGTGGTAAATAGCGTGTGTGTGTGTTTGTGCGTCTGTGCTTGTTCCCCCACCATCGATTGACAACCAATTCTGGTGTGTTTACGTCGCCGTAAATTACCGCTTCGGCAAAAGAGGCTGATAGAATAAGTACTAGGCTTTGAAGAAAATGTCCCGGGGTCGATTTATTCGACTAAAGGTGGTGCTCCAGCATGGGCACGGTCAAATACCTGTAACATATAAAAGAATATATTTATATGAGTATGTATTCAAAATCATACACATATACACATACATATACATACATACAAATTGCTGGCCTTGTGTCAAAATTTGAAATCAATATTTCTATACTTTCTAACAATCATAAATTATTAATTTTATCTCCTAATTTATAGGGAGTAGCGTTTCTAATAATTCTATTTTATACTTTTTCTTTTAACTCCCAAATAATGGAGAGTAAGGATGCATTGTTCGATTTACTATATATTTGAAAGAAGAAATATGGTTATAATACCTTCATTTAAATGTTGTAGATGTGACACGTATATATTACTATGTATTTTGGTAAGTAGGTTTCCAGAAGACATTTATCATTTAAAGGCCAAGACATTTGTGATCAAAAATTACATAATTTACTTGAAATTGGACTTAGAATGTTATTGTTGTTGAAATTGTTGTTGTATGATACGTTTTCAATATGATTACACTGATCAAGAAGTATTTTTTCATCAAGCATATGCTAAGGTCTACTCAGTTTAGTTTTTAATGCTGATTTCAAATATACAATTAATTTTTTGATATCACGTACAGTTTTGAAGATGAGAAAGTTTTATGGTTTTAGCTAATGCATTATATAGAATTTCCAATTAATGACGTGTACGCATATATTTCATTTACATCATGGAAACATACCTTTAAAATAAACAGCATTATTCATTATTGCATAGTTCAGATGCAATATTTCATCATCTTAAATTAACCAATCAAGTTTTGTTTGATGAAATAGGTATTTCAACCTCTCAAATCGTCCAGTCATAATTGGTCTGATTATAACAGTTTGGCATCAAGACTGAAGGAGAAATATCTACTAGAATACGGTGTTCGTATATCTTATTTTCGACAGAGAAATGTGGTTCTACAAACGTGTTTTTCTGTCGAAGGCCCGCCTTCATTTTGCAGTAACATCAATGGACTTTTCGAATGTTTATCCCAAAATCACCATCCTGCAGAGTGGCGTTTGTTTATTGTCCCTTCAAAACGAAGTTTAAAAGCTGTACTTCTCCATGAAGGTCATCTGAAGCCCACATTCCTATTGCACACCCCGTTTATCTTCACGAATGATATGAGAATATGGAACTTTTACTTCATGCCATTACTTACGAAAGATATTCATGGAAAATATGTGGAAATTTAAAAGTCCTTGGAATGTTAATGGGAATGCAGTCAGGTTTCACAAAATGCTGTTGTTTCTTTAGTCTATGGGATAGTCGGGCAGCTGACAAAAGAGAAAGAGAGAGAAAAAAGGAGGGAGAGAGAAGCGTCCATGACGCGAGGTAGAGAGATTGTAATTGCAACGCTTTCACGTGACTGGTTGAAGGGCAAGAGAGAAGAAAGAAAAAGTAGAGAGAAAAAGAAGACAAGGCGAGGAGTGAGATAGAACGAGGGAGAAAGAAAAACAGGGAGAAAAAAGAGGGGGAGACAAAAAGAGGGAGAGAGGAGCATTTATAACGTGTGGCAGGGGGAACGTAATATTTACTGAATGGTTCAAAAAGTTAGATGAAGACAGTGATGATATAAAGGAGAAGAGTTAGAAATATAATTTTAGCAGAGGGGTGTTAATCTGATAGTGAGGTTAAAGAAAGACAGAGAGAGGGAGAGAGGGAGAGAGAGGAGCGGGAGTGGAAGGAGAGAGAGATGTGGTGGTTGCGGTGATGGTGTTGGTGGTGGTGTTGGTGGTGGTGACCGGATAGTGAAAAGTGTATTTTTTCTTACCTAAACTAAATTTTTTATATCAACTCTCACTTAACGCATGCGCGTAAGTGGAATTCCGTGAAATATTCACTCTTATTTACGTGGCAGGTCTATGCGATTTAACTAAAGGTTGAATCATATGTACGGGATATTTTTTTTCTTTACGGGGAAAAATGGAAAAATAAGAGTGAATATTTATTTTATGAGTGCTGTGTATTAAGTCTATAAAAAAGTGCATAAAGTATATAAAATGTATATATAAAGTGCATTAAGTAAACATCATATTCCTATTTCTTTCACTTTTCAATGAGTAGCATATAAGCGACTATCTTTCCATACAGTCATAACACAGGTTACACTTTCAAGATTTTTAAAAACAGATTTCAGAAGAAATCCAGTAGGTTTACCATTAATTCCATGAAATATTCACGGGTCCCGCTAGTTGAAAGTAATATATGAGAATTAGAAATTGTATCGATATTATTACGATTATTGTTATTACAACTAGGAAAATAATTGTTATTAATGTTAAGGTTTTTTTATGATTGACGGAAGATATAATTTCACTTAAGTTAGAGATAGTGGAATTGCAGATTTTTTGTAGTGCTTGTTAGATATTTTGTAGTATTTATGTGTGTGCGTCTGTAATTGGTGTCTGAATGTATGCGGCGTATGTATGTATGTATGTATGTACGTATGTATTATGCATATGCATATGTATGTATATATATGGATATGTATTTTTTTATATTTAAGTGTGTGTATATGCGTATATATATATATATATATATATATGGATAAAAGACAAAGTAGAAAATGCTAAAATATTTTCATAAAGAACCGGTTTCGATCCTTGAGATCTTTTCAACAGTAAATATAAATAATAAATCTTTGAAAATTATTGAAAAATTAAATTTTGGTAAATTCAAAAGAAAAGTCTTTTTAAGGACATGTTTGTATAGTATTCAAATAACAGGGGCATTTTTCTTGTTTCTGCTTGTCTCTGTTTCACTTGTTAACTCTTGTGGGTTCGAAGAAGGAGTGCTATGATAGTAGCAGAGTGTTAATTGGTTGGGTGTCCTGACATTGACCAGTTGATGGTCGTAGTGATCTGTATTGGTTATAATGTTTGCATAGGTGTTATTCTAAACAGCAGTAGTAGTAATAAAGTAAGGGAGGAGGTGGTGGAAAGGAAGAAGAAGATGACGGAGAAGGTGAGGGATGGGGAGAAGAAGAGAAATAGTAATAATAAACTGCAGGATAGAGTGATAGTAACTAGTCGAGTGAGTAGTGATTGGGGTTGTTTTTTTTATATTTTTTTTTATAATTCCTTGAGTATCTATTTGGAGTTTATCATTTTTAATATTTGTGTGTAGTGGATATGTCATTCGTTGTAGATGCGTTCAGAAGGGGTCTGTATTTTGTGATGAAGCGAGACTCTTTACTAATTCTTTGGCTGTAGGTTCTATCGTCTCTGAATTGATAGAAGGGAAAGATTCTGAAACTTGAATTTTTATTATTGGCGCAAATATCGATGTGTTGGCTGAATGCTATTTTTCTGTGTTGGGGAATTTTGATTTGAAATCTGTGCAGAGCCATCCATTGACGCAGGCTGTTTTTTGTTTGGCCTATGTACTGCTCTTGACACCCAGAGCAGGTTAGTGCGTATATCAGGTTCTCCGAAGTACATGTGAAGTTACTTTTCACTTTGAA
>NC_069002.1:24476807-24477354 GCF_001194135.2 Octopus bimaculoides
TGCGTATATCAGGTTCTCCGAAGTACATGTGAAGTTACTTTTCACTTTGAAATTTTGTCCCTGTTTGAAGGAGAACTCTGATCCCTCAATTAAATTGACGCATATCCCGCAGATGGGTCTACTGCATTTTTTTTACTGACGGCTTCAGTGTTTTTGTTGAGGGTATTTGAGCTTGTGTTAGGAGACTTTTCATAGATTTGGGTTGTCTCTTGCTTTTTATAATGGTGTGTGTTTGGAAGATTAAGTTCAGTCTGTGGTCCTTTTTTAGCAGGGGAATGTTTTGAAGGATGGTACCGAAGGCTTCATTGTTAAGAGGGCTGTGTGTGGACATATATGGCAGGGCTTTTGGTTGTAAGACCTTCTTTAATTTGGGATGTCTGAGTTCGTGGATGCTGAGTTGAAGGGCTCGTTGAAAGCATGTGTCAATTAGTGTACATGGGAAGTTCCTGGTGGCGAGAGCATCCTTTAGCTCATATAGTCGAGAGTCCTTGGTGGTTGCATTAGAAACGATAGTACATATCTTTTTTGCTATATATATATATACATA
>NC_069002.1:24478153-24481539 GCF_001194135.2 Octopus bimaculoides
AGAGTGAAAGAAAGTTGTGGTGAAAGAGTACAGCAGGGTTCACCACCATCCCCTGCCGGAGCCTCGTGGAGCTTTAGGTGTTTTCGCTCAATAGACACTCACAACTCCCGGTCTGGGAATCGAAACCGCGATCCTATGGCCGCGAGTCCGCTGCCCTAACCACTGGGCCATTGCGCCTCCATTATGTGTCTGTATTAACAGGATAAAAATATAGAAAAAATCGCTATTCCCTATGAATCAGTCAATGAATTTTGAAATTTATCTTTTGTTAGAAAGCATAGAAATGTTGATTTTAAATTTAGGCAGAAAAAAAAAGTTTTGGGGATTCTGTAGTATCTAAGTTCTCTGCACTTAGAAGCGATGCCGGTCCGTCACGGGATTACTCCCTTTTGCCAGGTGAGTGGCCGGAGCTACTTGAAATAAAGAGTTTGGCTCTAAAATATCAAAGTATCAAACGTTCCAGGAAACGAAACCGCAATCGTACGGCCACGTGCGCAACAACAAACGACTGGATCACAACTTTGCGTGTATATCTATGTGTGCGTGCGTGTGATGTACGTACGTATATATGTATGTATAGATGTATGTATGTATAAATGTACGTACGTAAGTTTTCATGTATATATGTATGTATGCATACATGTATATCAAAATCAAATCAATTTTTTGTTGAACTGATATTCAGCTTTTAAACTTTTAAGACGTGATACAAAAACAGCACGATGTTATGAAATTATTAATATAATATAATATAATATAATATAATATAATATAATATATTATAATATAATATAACATAATATAATATAATATAATATAATATATTATAATATAATATAACATAATATAATATAATATAATATAATATGATGTATATATATCACGTAATTCATGAAATGAACCAAACAATTGAATTGATACGAGATTTTTTGGTTTGTTTTGTTTCGGAAATGTCTGCGCAAACTAAGCTTCTATCATTTCTTTCTGTTTGCAGACATGATATTATGTTTCAAATATTTGAAGCATACACGGATAAACGTAAGTATTATCTTTAATGTTAAAATTTAAAATTAATATGGTGCCACAATGTACACAACACGCCTTTAACATGCTGGGAAAATGCTTGACAACATTTCGTTTGTCTTTATGTTCTGAGTTCACATTCCGCCGTGGTCGACTTTGCCTTTCATCATTTCGGGGCCGATAAAATAAGTACCAGTTGCGCGATGGGGTAAATGTCATCAACTTATGCGCTCCCTCGAAATTGTTCGTCTTGTGCCAAAATTTGATCCTGCCTAGTCGGTCCTCACTCGCTGTGACTTCTACGTGTTGTACTCCGCGTTATTTCAAAAACTGCTCTTCAGTTCGAAATATATATGTTTTGTGATCAATGAAAGGAGAATATTAGTCTGAAACCGTTTAATATTGGTTCATTTTGGTTGCCATGTAGCGCTCTTAATATGTTGGGAATTACCAAGACGGTAAGCTGGCACAGTAGGCAAAACGCTCAGCTGCATTTCGTCCGTTTATACGTTCTGAGTTCAAATGTTGCCGGGGTCGACTTCACTTTTCATCCCTTTTGGGGTCAGTAGAATAAGTACCAATTGAACACTAGGGTCAGTGTATTCGACGTTTTCCGTCCTCCGAGATTGCTGGTCTTGTGCCAACATTTGAAATCGATATGTTGTTAATTAGTAAGGCAACGAGTTGGCAGAATTATTAAGAAACCGGACAAAATGCTTAGCGGAATTTCGTTCGTCTTTACATTCTGAATACAAATTTAGACGTGGTCAACTTTGCATCTCATCCTTTCAGGGTCGATAAATAAGAACTAGTCAGGCACCTCCCTCAAAACTGCAGACCTTCTGTCAAAATTAGAAATAAACATGCGGATCGGTGACCTGGATCCACTTCAAGATGAATTCATATGAAATCCTGCAAGAGTAGCCCTTTCGTTCGTGTGGTTAACATATTTCGTATCAATGATATTTTGAAACCAATGAATCAGTGACCTCTTTTCCAATATCTATGTTTCTGTCGAGTCAAAAACTAATTTCATACATCTCATTTTCATTACACAAAGAATTTATTTTTTTTTTTATTTTTGGCCTACAAAATAATTGTTTCAAATTTTTCCACAAGGGCAGCAATTTTAGGGGAGGTGGGGATGAGTGGATTACATCAATACCCAGTGTTCAACTTGTACTTATTTTATCGAACCCCGAAGGACGAAAGGCAAAGTCGACCTCGGCGGAATTTAAAATTCTCAGAACGTAGCGACGGGCGAAATAACGCTAAGTATTTCGTCCGGCGCGCTAGCGATTCTGCCAGCACGCCGCCTTTGCGCTAGCAAATAATTCTTTTCTACTCTAGGCACAAGGCTCGAAATTTTGGAGGAGGGCTTCAGTCGATTAGATTGACCCTAGTACACAACTGGTACTTAATTTATTGACCCCGAAAGAATGAAAGGCAAAGACGACCTCGGCGGAATTTGAGCTCCTCAGAACATAACGACGGGCGAAATACCGCTAAGCATTTTCTCCGACGCGCTAGCACTTCTGCCAGCACGCCGCCTTTGCGCTAGCAAATATTAAAATGTAAAAGGCGACGAGCTGGCAGAAACGTTTGCGCGCCGGGCGAAATGCTTAGCGGTATTTTGTCTGTCTGTACGTTCTGAGTTCAAATTCTGCTGAGGTCGACTTTGCCTTTCATCCTTTTGAGGTCAATAAATTAAATTGCCAGTTGCGTGTTGGGGTCGATGTAATCGACTGGCCCCCTCGCCCAAAGTTTCAGGCCTTTTGCCTAGAGTAGAAAAGAAATAATAAAATGTGATATTTAGAGAATTAAATTCATGTCTCAGTTTCTGTTGGCCGCAGTTTCTCTCTCGTCATTCACAGGTTTCGGGCAATAGTTGTTTTGTTTTCTATCTTTTATTTTTTACCTTTTATTTGCTTCAGCCGTTTCACCGCGGCCATAATGGAGCACCGTCTTGGTCTGTTTTAGTCGAACAAATCGATTCTGGGACTTACTTTTTAAAGCCTGGTACTTATTCTACCGGTCTCTTTTGCCGAACAACTAAGTTACGGGGACGTAAACACACCACCGCCGATTGTTAAGTGGTGTTGGTGACGAACACAGAAACAGAGACATACACTCATAGATATATACATTCGCCATGATTGGTCGCTAGCCACTAAACCTTTGTTTATTTTCTCTCTCTTTTTATTTTCTCTCTCTGCTTATTTCTGTGTTCCTTTCTGGTGAAGAGCGTAGGCTCGAAACGTAAAAGACTTTCTCACTTCCCGAACGTTAAACTAATACATCAGTTTGTTGTTTACACACCTGTCTACGTCTTTTGTTTTTTTGTTTTTTTGAAATTCCAACTA
>NC_069002.1:24481600-24484509 GCF_001194135.2 Octopus bimaculoides
ATATATATATATATATATATATATATATATACATATATATATATATATGTATGTATGTATGTATGTATGTATATACGATGGTCTTCTTTCACTTTCCGTCTACTAAATCCACTCACAAGGTTTTGGTCGGTCTGAGGCTATAGTAGAAAACACTTGCCTAAGATGTGATGCAACGGAGCTGAATCCGGAATGATGTGGTTGAGAAGCAAGTCTGTACCATTGTTGAAGAACGCCAACACAGTATCTTATCAGGTACATCTGACGTGGATTAATTATTGATTACAAATTTTGGTGAAAAGCCTGCAATATGTTTTTGGTGGGGTTGAGTGGAATCGATTGTAACTGGTAGTTATTTTATCGACCTCGAAAGATGAAAGGCAAAATCGACCTTGGTGGGATTTGAACCCAGAACACAAAAACAGATTAAACACCGCTAAGCTCGCCACCTTATACGTGTATTAGCTATTAGCCTCTAATGAAGAGAGTATTACCCGAATCGATAGGACGTCGGTGGCGGGGATGTCTTGCGCTTCTGGCTCTTTAAATTTTAATTTGAAATCCCGCTGAGGTCAACTTCGTCTTCCATCATTTCGAGATTGATATAATAAGATTACCACTCAATTCCTGGGGTCGATAGTATCGATCGTCACACAATCGTTCATAATTACTGGCCTGGTTCCTAAATCAGAAACCGTATATTGATCTTTCTTGAGTAGACAGGACATCGCATTTGACATGAGTTAATTATTAGCCTCCGATGATTATTAACCAACGATTCTACTCAGAAACTGAGAGACATCCTGTAACTTGTATGATTCAGGAACGACAACTCAGACTGCTTGGCCATGCTGCTCAATTTTCCGCGTCAGAGCCTGCTTGCCGTGGTCTCTTTACTGAAGATATGGCTGAGTTGACATGGCATACAGTCACGACAGATATGAAAATATCTGGCGGAAATGGAGACTGACTGGAACCCAGCACGACAGGTCACCCAAGAGGACCCAGGATACGCAAATAAATCGTGAATGTTGCCATGCGCTGCAATGGTGCATACCCCAACACCTGATCCGACCGTATGAGAGGATGTTTTGTCGGAATAGTACGAGAGTCGGTGGGTGATGTCTTGAAATATTTCCTCCAACTCTTTAAGTTCTGAGTTCATATCCCGCAGATGTCAACTTCATTCTTTGGACATTATTTACATTATTTACATTTGATGGATATGTGTCCTCATCTTGTTTGTTGTTAACACAACGTTTCGGCTGATATACTCTCTAGCCTTCATCAGGTGTCTTAGGGAAATTTCGAACCTGGGTTCTCATTCGTAAGGTATTTTTCGATATTATTATTATTATTATTATTATTATTATTATTCAAGTCACTGCCTGGAATCGAACTCGGGATCTTGGGATAAGTAGCCCGCGCTCTTAACCACTACGCCATATGCCCGTGGGCATATGGCGTAGTTGTGTTAACAACAAACAAGATGAAGACAAATAACCGTCAAATGTAAATAATGAAAATCATGTACACAGTTCTTCAACTCTTAAATATAGAACTGTTTCATTCTTTGGAGTTGAATCAAATTAAACACCAGTCATATATTGGGGACAAGCCTAAGCCTACCTTTTCCAAAATCACTCCCCTTGAGCTAATATTAAAAACAAATATTAGCGCTGTTCTAGGACTTAAAATATCAACTCCAGAATAATGAAAATGTGAAGTGAATGTTATCTGGTACTTATTTTATTGACTCCGAAAGGATGAAAGGCAAAGTCAACCTCGACAGAATTTGAACTCAGAACGTAAAGATGGATGAGCTGTAATCGACTTGCCCCACCCCGGACATTACTGGCTTTGTGCCAAAATTTGAAACTAATTTAATATAGTTAATAAACCCGAATATGTCGGATATGAACTCTAACTGAAATATATGGTCATTCCTGTTATTATAACTGTTTATCCCTCATTATTCCCAATCATTCTAGATGTTTACCATCATATAAATAGCATTCTCTCGTCTTGTGAGATATTGTAACAATGTACATTAATTTAAACGACACATTGCGTAGGTCTGTCTGCCATCAACCCCAGGACAGATTTTCATGGCGCTTAAGTGACTGAAATTACAAGCCTAACCATCCCCACCTAAACAGGACGCCGATGCATCTCACAGTTAACTCCTCGCCTATTGCAGGAACATATTTGCAGCTGAGTGAACTGGAACAACATGAGATGAAGTATTTTACTCAAGAACACAATGCACCGCCCGATCCGCGAATCGAAATCACGACCTTAGAATTGCGAGTGCATGACTCTAAGCCTCGCATCTTCCTAAAAAAAAAGCATCTAATTTAGAAAATTCTATTATATCTTGTTCCTTATTACGTAGGATAATGTCTTTTAAGAACAGTGGATATTTTCCTTCAAAAAACCAATTTCTATTCTGTAAAGAGCCACAGGATATTCATTTAGTTGATGTGAGATGTGATTGCTTTCTCTTTGTTACAATTAATTGATTGATTCAGATCTTTTAATCTTTATATAATGAAGTTGTCTACTATAAGCACAAGGCTCTAAATAAAATGGATCACTTCGACTCTTGTGCTCAACTGGTACTTTATCGACCCTCGGCGTTTCCTGAACCCAGAACGTAAAGACGGACTAAATTTCGCTAACCATTTTGTCCAGCGTGTCAACGATTCTGCCGGCTCACCGCCTTAAACCTTTAGATAATAATGGCTTAAAATTTTGGGGTCACAGCCAAGAATTCTGAGGGAACGGTTAAGTCGATTAATCGACCTCAGTAATTTACTGGTAATTTCTTTTATTGGCGCCGAAAGGATGAAAGGCAAAGACGTCCACAGTTTATCGCAGCTCACCTCCATATATATATATATATATATATA
>NC_069002.1:24484652-24491679 GCF_001194135.2 Octopus bimaculoides
TGTGTGTGTGTGTGTAAGTGTGAAATTTGCTTTATTTTACTTTAATGTAATAAATATTTTTGTTTTGACAATTATTATTCATTTCATCATTGTGTAAAAGCACAAGAAATATTTAAAAGTTAAACTATACTGATCGTGTATATGCCATATATTCTAACATTACCGATGTTGGCAAATGTATACTTCTAAAGATACGCTTCATACTACGGATAACACACGTATATAAAATATTTATACCTAAAGAACGGTGAGCCTGATTTAAACGTTTGAGCGCGAGATTAAGTTTCGTATATGAATTCTTATTTCTCTTAATTCTTTATCAACGGTTCAACACAGCTGACTATGTCTTTCATCTCAAGTAATTAATTAAGTAGCTATTGATAATAATCTCTGTGTTATTCAATTAACTATATTCCTCTATAAAATTATGGTTTTGCGCAATTGTAAGAGAAATAATCAATATTTGTTTCTCTCGATACAAGACAATTCGAAATGCAAACAAATTTTTGAGGCTTCACTTGATAACCTTTCATTTTCCCCTTGTGCTGTTAATGCCTCTTGAAGAAAGTAATGTTTCGAGTCCCACGACTCATACGTTCGGTTGCTCGGTTTCGGTGAAGTATAGGTGAACGAGATCACATTTTCCCTGAGCGGTGCGCCAGTCTGTTGCAGAATTAATCCTTTAACAGCTATGGAGACTGAAGCAAAGTGAAATGAAATGCTTTGCTCAAGAACACAACGTCCTTTTTGGTCTGGGAATGGAAATCACGACCGCGATATCGTTGGCGTAACTGCCTAACCACTAGGTCACGTGCCTTCACAGTGCTGTGTCTTGAACGACAAGAATAATACAAGTTCTGCAATTTTTCTTCTCATAAGTTTTGAATTTGTAATTATTTGTCAGTAAGACGTGCAGCTTGTCTATAAAAAGCATTTTCTTTTCCTCAAAATAAAAAAAAAAGAGATCATGTCTGTAACCCGTGGGTACTCCAACTAAATCGTATTGAATGGGATTTTTTAATCTTATACCGTATGGTACACATACACACACACACACACACACACACACACACACACACACACACACACACATATACATGTATGTATATATACATATTCCTTTACTTGTTTCAATCACTGCCATAAAAGTTTAGTCAGTTAAATTGACTCCAGTACTTACTTTTTAAACATGGTATTGGAAACGTTGTTTCTTTTGCCGAACTACTATGTTGCAGGGATGTAAACAAACCAATAGCGGTTGTCAAGCAGGAAAACCAAAAATATATGCACACACACTCAAACGTACACATAAACACGCACATACACACCCACATATATATATGGGGGGGGGGGGCAGGTGCTTCCACACAGTTTCTGTTGACTTAATTCACTCTAAAGGTAATGGTCGACTCGCGGGTATTGCAAAAGATACACGGCGAAAGTGCCACGTGATGGCACTGAACCCTAAACCACCAGCTGTGAAGCAAAATTCCAACTTACACAGTCATGGAATTACCTGTACGTATGTTAAGTTTCATGTGATTAATCTTGCGATAAACATATATTTGTGCAATATTTTATACAATAAGTTTACTTGTGCAGAGTTTGACGTGATCCCGATATTGTCAAGCTTCAAAGGAAGGCTTAGAAATGGAGGGATTTATTTCAATAACAACAGCAACAATACACTCTTACCATTTACGCTCATTGCCTTATTCTTTGACTATCGTAATATTACACTGGTGCATTGTATTAGGTCATTGCAGTGCAGTAGATATATGGAGCTGATGAAGGTAAAAACGAGGACGAGCTGCAGATATCGAAATACTAAGGTATTTTGTTTCGTTTTCGCAGCAGATTTATAACTTCTAATGTCTATTTGTTTATAGTTTCTGAAGAAACAGTTCATCCAAAACGGCCCTATAGCTTTGGTTTTCCCATTAAAAAGTACACTACGTCTTTGGCTAACCAGTCGTAACCGCCCATTAAAACTGTTCTGCTTATGTCCTAACAGCCCATTAAAACCACTCTGCATCTGTCTTAGCAGGCCATTAAAATCGCTCTAAATTTGTCCTAACAGTCCATTAAAAGTGCTCTGTGTCTGTCTTAACAGCCCCTTAACGCTCCCTTCTTCAAAAACTCCTCTATAACTTGGCTCGTCAGTTTTAACAAAATTAATGCAACTGAATATGGTTTTTCGTTTCAATCATTACTTCATGCAGCCAATTCTATGTTAATATTTCCACTGTAAATATAATTTATGAACGAAATTGCTTATTAAAATGGATATGATCCAGTCAATTAATTTAGAAGACAAATATATTTTAAAGATTCTTATCTCACATTTAATCTAAAACAAAACTCTTGTAACAGAATTTAGATATGCAAAACTTTCTCAAAATTACCATCTTAAAAAAGGAAATAAATACACTCAGATGATTCTTCATGTTCTTTTGAATACAAATTCTTCGAAATTATAAATTATTAATGAAGCTATTGTTGCTTACGTTGTAAGCAGATGTTCGGGAATTATCTGTCAAAAGTAATCGAGACAAACGTTTGTGCGAATACCGAAAATTTGTTACAGGAGAGCACACATACACACGTGCACACACACACACACACACACACACACACACACACACACACACACACACACACACACACACACACACACACACACTTGTATAGATTCACACATTCACACACAGATATACATATATATATTATATATATATATATATATAAACATATGTATATATACATATGTTTATATGTATATATACATATATATATATATATACATATATATATAGACATATAAACATATGTATAACTATATACTCACACAGCCATATCTGTATGTATACATAAATATGTGTGTGTATGTGCGTGTGCGTGCATGTATATTCAGTAATACACGTGTGTGTGTATGTATGCACATATATATATATACATATATATATATATATGTATGTATGTATATATATGTTTATATATAGATATATATATAGAGAGAGACAGAGAGAGGGAAAAAAGAGATAAAGAGAGACAGATAGTGTTGCAAATAAACGCACTCATGTTTAATATATACAATATACATGCATAAATGAACGCGTAATTATATATAGGGATATATACATAGAGAGAAAAACCAAACAACAGAAAATATTCAAAAGATAATCATTCATGTATAATAATATATATATATTCATATATTTACAAAACAATTTTTCATAGAGTAAATTTGTTACGTATCTGTATATGTGTTTACAAATGTATGTGTATGGATTTATATCTTGTTTCTCAACTCCAAGCGCGTTTGTGTGCAACGCTAGTTCAATATCAGCTCACCTGGATTCTCTTTTTGCCTATTCTTTACCCAGTGGTCATAATCTTCAATAAAAGTTCGGATTTTAGTTCAAATCATTTGAGCACTAGTAGGTGTTTTCTATATTGAACATATCTGGAGCTCACTCATTGACTAATGTATATGTGTGTATATATATATATATATATCGTTTTTGGATTTGGTTTGCAAGATTTTTTATGTGATTTCGTGTGTTGAAGCATATTCTGTTGTGTCTGGAGAGAGTCATTTTCTTATCGTGTCTTTGGATTTGGGCACGATAAGAAAATGACTATCCCCAGAAACAACAGTATATATATATTTTGTCCTTTCTTACAAAAAATATAGAACTGTTTAAGAATTACTCGCGTCGAACCTGAGACAAAAGATAACAATTAAAATAATAAACTCAAATTAGACAATCATACTCATACAGTTATAAATTCGACTAAAAATGCGTATATTAATACATGTCGACACATGAATATTATTTAAAATATTTATAAAATTTATATATATTTATATAGAAATATACATAAAAAGACGTGTGTATAAAACCCATGTGTGATACGTATGGAAGGAAGTGTGAGAGAAAGAGGTCTGATAAAACAATTTTTATACCAAAATTAAGAGCTGTTAAGAATTTCAATTAAAAGGTCTATAGAGTTCGGTGTGTTTTGAAAAATAAATAAATGGCGCAGAAGCGGCTGTATGGTAAATAGCTTGCTTACCAACCACATGGTTCCAGGTTCAGTCCCATGCGTGACATCTTGGGCAAGTGTCTTCTATTATAGCCTCGGGCCGACCAAAGCCTTGTGAGTGGATTTGGTAGACGGAAACTGAAAGAAGCCCGCCGTATATATGTATATGTATATATATATGTGTGTGTGTGTGTATGTGTGTGTGTGTGTGTCTTTGTGTGTCTTTGTTTGTCTCCTCAACATCTCTTGACAACCGATACTGGTGTGTTTACGTTCCCGTAACTTAGCGGTTCGGCACAAGTGACCGATAGAAGAAATACTAGGCTTACAAAGAAAAAGTCCTGGGGTCGATTGGCTCGACTAAAGGTGGTGCTCCAGCATTGCCGCAGTCAAATGACTGAAACAAGTAAAAGAGTAAAAGAGTAAGAGAGAGTAAAGAGTAGGTATATAAGGTATATATAATACAGCTCGAGGAAGTCCACTATCTACGGCCGTTTCCAGAGTTCATGTCTTGTTAGGAAAATTAATAAAAAATCTTACAAACCATGCGAACCATGTCTCCTTCATTCATGTCTTCTTTATCCTCATAAAACCACATTCATGACACTTATATCTGTTTGTGTATGATTGCTTAATTCGAGTTTATATCTTAAGTCTTATATATATATATATATATATATATATATATATATACATAAGAAGTAATTAAGATTCAGTTGAATTAGCTACTTAAGTTAAAGCACCAAGTGTGTCCGGTGTTATCTGCACAGCTCGAAGTAAAATGAATAAAATCGAAATAAGTAACGGGATGTCAAGTGGTAATGCCGTTCGACCGTTTAATCTAAAACGCAGTTTACAGATGTACAATTGTGACTGAAACTGGCAGTTTATCTACATAGGGTGTTCGAAAAATATGAAAAAAACGTATTACTAACCATCTTTCATCGTTTAGACTCAGACATAAAGCTAATAGTCTGCTTTATCTAGTAAAATCTGGGGACTTAAGGAAAGTGGGCCTAGATTTAGCCTTACATGGGATATAAATACGAAGGGCGTAGCCTTAGTGAGAAACTAGATATAGATGTGAGCTTTGCTCTATGGAAATTTGAGATTTTTAAGTACAGAGACAAGAAGAACCTTAATAATAGATTAGACTTAAGGGTATTATGTGTGTAGCATCACTCGCACATTTAGATATTTTCAATACTAATAGTATTATATTTATCATACTTAGGATTTGGTGGCTAAATTAACTTCAGACCACATACCATTTACAACTTACCATCTAATATAAGATATTATATTATAGAGTATAATATGTTACAGTATATATATTATATGTTATGTAATATGTTATGTGATATATTATATGTAATATTACCCTATGGTGACCCCTGTCTAGTTAGTCTGACTTCATCCTATTTAGTGATTACACTATTCTCTCCTATGAATTTCTGTCATATTAAGTATATTTATAATGCTTTTGAGATAGTAAGTCTCCTTTGACTAAATCTTATACCCCTTAAGACCTATACAATCATACATACAATAGAACCAGTAACATCATAACTTGTAAAACCACTTCTGTATTTATACCTTAAACTGTCCTCGTTATTTCCATACGAATTGCCCTTTTTAGGTTACCTTTATCTTTTCCTGCTTTTAATTTTAATCCCCTCTCTTTATATATATTTCTTATTATTTTCTATAAATTCTAACTATTTTTATTTTTTATTTTCGTATGTTTACCTTATTAATCTCTTATTCTTTATATTTTACCTTTATATTGTTAAATTTTGTATGGTATTAAATTTTATATTTTTGCATTCCTATTTACCTTCGCATATATTGGTATAGCATTCTATGAATCGTGGAGTATATTGTATCTCCTCTCCGCATGTATGCAGGTTAAGATGTGGCTCAATATGGTTCTTAAACTGACATTTTTAGGTAAGTTAACTTATAATTACACCATATAATTATACTATATTCTTTATATAAGCGTGTATATATATATATATATATATATATATATATATATATATATATATATTTATATATATTTATATTTATATATATATATATATATCCTTTTTTGTATATGTATGCAATATTCTTATACTATTACACCTACTTATATCAGTACACACTTTTATGTATATAGAGAGAGTTCAAATTTATAGAAGAACAAAGACGAATAAAGGTGTAGCAACAACAAGCAAGTGTATTAATTTGACGACCAGGAAAAATGGAAGTCTATGGTCTTTCACTGAAACGAATAAGAGGGAAGAAATCGAGAGAGAATGAAAAATAACGTGTTGAGTTCAGTGGTCCAACATGGCAATGGTTGGAAACAAAGAGGTTGAATAAAAGGGAGATAATAATGAAGAGAGGTTGAATGAAAGCGAAATAATAATAAGGTGAGGTTGAATGAAGAGATAATTCATGACGTTCTCAACAAGAAGAGGTGCGTAAGCGAGTGTGTATATGTGTGAATGGTGTGTGTTAGTGTGTGTGTATGTATGAATGGGGCGAGTGTGTTTGACGTGTGTGTGCCTGCGTGTGTAACGTATGTATTTGTGTGTGTGTCACTGTGACCAAATATATATATATTGTTATATTTCGTGATGTTCATTTTTTTGCCTTCAAGTAGGTGTAATTTTCGATGATTTTGGGGTTATGGGTGGAGACACCACAATTAAACAAAACCTCCCCTTACTCACCACAGACCCGAAAATGAACAATATCATTAATATACACAAAGTCCTTAAATGCAAAAGGCAACACAAATCTTTGAAAACATTATTAACCAATTCCAAACTACATACACCACTTCCACCTCCATCAGTTAAAAAATGTGCACGCCCTAATTGTGGCACCTGCCCCTACCTACTTGAAGGCTCTGAATTTACCTTCAAACGAGGAACAAAGTTTAAAATTAAACCCAATTTCTCTTGTTCCTCTGGTAACCTCATTT
>NC_069002.1:24492555-24503927 GCF_001194135.2 Octopus bimaculoides
TATATACATATACATATATATATGTGTATGTGTGTGTGTGTGTGTGTGTGTGTGTGTGTGTGTGTGTGTGTGCGTGTGTGTGTACATATAAACTTTAGGTTATATATTAGTGACATATTGCAACTTTTAACGGTAAACTCACTCCAGTTACCGTGGAGAAAAAAATGTTTCTCTTATGGTAAGATATTTTAAATCAGCATATCGGCCAAGTGCTGCCCTCAATCGGATTCCCAGACGCTGCATTTCTGACTCTCTAGCCTTCCTCAATGGGAAATAACGAGGAGCGGTCACTGTGAAGAGATTTTATTTCTTAGCTTTAGCTAATAATCAGTTATCAACACTGTCCGAGGTGCGCTATTTGACACTGCTGATTTGGTCCCGATCCGGATAAAATCATCAATATCAGAGCAAAGCAGTGAATATGCAATAACAAACTTTAGATCAGTCAGAATATGTCTGTGACATATTACAGCTTCTAAAGGCGATCACCGTAGAGAAAAATAATTCTCTTATAGCAAACTGTGTAAAAATCTGTTAAAATGCCATAAGTGTCCAGTGCTGGCTTCTATAGGATTCTTAGACGCAGCGTTTAATGCATTTTTACTCTTTTTTACTATAAAAGAGAATTTTTGTCTTTACGATGACTGCAGTGAATTTGCCCTTAGAAGTTGCAATATCTCACAAACGTATTTTAACTCAACTAATCACAGCTTGGGACTGATTCTGCTGAATAATATATCCGCGTGTATGTATGAGGGAGAGAGAGACAGACAAACATACAGAAAGACAGACAAACAGACAGAAAGACAGACAGACAGATTGACAGGCAGAAATGGAGAGAAAAAGAGAAGCAGAAATGCAGTAAAAGGGGCTTTTACATTTAAGAAAGTATTGAAACTTATTTTGTTTCGAATAAACTGCTCTAACGACAAACAGCGACAATCTAATCTTTGTAATACATATTCTGAAATCTAATCATTAAACAGGAAATCAATACTTGAAACTTGAGAAATTTCCATAATGGTAAAAGACTTTCGCTTTGTTTTTGGTTACCTTTGTTTCATGTTAATTTTTCTGGCATACAATAGAATAATTTTAGATTTTAAGGAAACCTGATTAAAACAAAGGCCGAAATCTTATAGATGATGATGCCGTGTAAAAAATGTATACGCTGGAGGATTTATCGAAATGGGGACACACAAAACAAGAACTATTAAATATGATAAATATTTTTGACACGAGGTAATATCGTTGAAAGGAGTTCTTAATAACTGCAACAATCAATTTCCTGAGTGATGCCATATCACATGCTTGGAGTAGAAAAAAAAGGGGATATCTGCATATTAATATTTAATAAATTAAGAATATGTGATGCCTAGAACAATGGAAGGTAGTTAAGTGATGATTTTGTCTTTACGTTTTGAATCCAAATCACACCAGATTCGCCTTTACTAGGCATCTTTTTTACTGAATACACAATCAGTGAAGCGGTCTCTAGTTGGTTAATCCCTCAATTAGATATAACAACCAAATCTCTTCTAAACCACTATCTACTGTTTTTTTTTTAATGTGCTTCTTGGTTCCCTGGGATGGTCACGGCTTGACGGTGACTGGTCATAGGTCTGACCTGTCAACACTAACATAGAGTCAGCAATAAAAACAATCACCCTGAGGTTGGAAAATAATGATTTAGGCAGACGGAGAAGAAATTAGTCGAGACACTCGATCCCTGTATTTGATTGGTATTTTCTTTCATCGACTCCGAAAGGATGACAGACAAAATTGACGCTGGCGGGTTTTGAGATCAGAATGGTGAGAAGCTTGAGCAGGTAATCCTTTCTACTCCTAGCAGAAGGATGAAAGGCAAAGTCGACCTCGGCGGAATTTGAACTTAGAACCAAAAGAAATGCAGTTAAACATTTTCTCTGTGCAGTAACGGTTCTGCCAGCTCACCACCTCAGCTACACCAAATAATGCAAACCAATTATTCCCGATACTCAAACTATTTTGTCAGCTTGTCCTCATTGGTTTATGATTTAGGCACCAAGACACGCAATTTCGAGGCCAGGGACTTCATCAGAAACATTGACTCTAAGTACTTGACTAGTACTTAGCTTTATCGATCTTGAAAACATTAAAGATAAAATTGACAACCGTATGATTTGAAGTCAGAATGTAAATAGCCGGAACAAGTGATGCGAAGCAATGTTTTCCGACACTCTAGCGACTTTGCCAGCTTGCTGTCTTAGTTTGATAAAATTATTCTTGTCCATTGATTTTCTTCCTCGTTATCATTGTGTGATCTTCTTTGATGTGAAAACAAATATCGCTAAATAACATAGAATGGTAATAAGGGACACTAATGACATAAGGGGTATTGGTTTGAATCGCATCCCAAGTTTCCTTCCAGAAAGGCTTCTATCGTGATATTCATATATCTATTAAGTACATTAGCAGCATTAAGTAAAATCTACTCCCTGGTTCCATTGTTGTCTCTATATTTCCTGAAATTCCGCATACGCTCGAAAATAAATCGCGTGTGTTATCTGCTAACTATATCGATCCAAAGTCGAGGGCATATGACATAGCGATTAGGATATTGCACCCACGACCTCGAGATAGCGGCTTTAATTCCTGGACAGACTACTGGGGTGTGTTCTTGATCATTTCACGTTGCTCTGCCATAACGTTGATACCTGACGTGTGGTACACCGTCCACCTCTTCAGACAACGTCGATTTGATGGAGAGAGTGAGCTAATGTGCAGCACAAACGTTTGATCACACCAAACAAATAATTTTTGCAGCTTGTTCAGCAAGTAATTGCAGAACTCTCTTTCTTGGACAACGAGAGGCTACCGTCGTACCATATCCTGACGTATCTATTTAAAGTAAATATTCATTATAGATATATATCAGTAAAACCGAATACAAAGAGACAGGCGGCAGGCTGCATCGGAAAGATTTATATTGTTTGAGGAAAGCAGTAGAAAAAATATACCCTGTTTCGGATTTAGTTTGTCTGATGCCATGACGTTTTTAGCCGAGGTACAAGAAGGTAGTATTGTCCAAGGGGCCAAATCTTTCTAGAAGGGTTCTAAATATTGAAAATGGGCAATCAAATTGCCATGTTTCATAAAAGTAAGATGGTTTCTAGCTTTGTAAACTTCGAAGAATTATACAAATGGAAATTCTGTTTTATCTTCCCAATAATAAACTCATATTCCTAGTGGAATGTAGGTATTTTCTTTTTAGTTTGGAAATTCTGCTGTAATGTAATTTGTAGCTAGATTTTCCTAATAAGTTAGAGTTCCAACAATTGTCAAGTAAGTAAAAAGTAAAATTTTGATTCATGATGCCAACACAGCATCTTTTAAAAGTTACCATGATTTGGAATTCACTGCGGAGACAAATGAGGATAAAATTGAAATTAACTTTCCGTTGTTAGCTGTTCTGTCTTGGACGAAGCTCATTTGCTCTTAGCTCTAGAAAATAACTCATCAATTATACAATGCTGTTGTTAAATTCTTTGGTAAACGATTCTATCCTGTTACCCCACGGGATTCATTTAAGACTAGATGAATTAGAACTTTAAGAGTTAATAGTCATGTACGCATATTTACTGAAAATACTTTGTCATCGGTCGAGCGATTAATAGTGTTTATCTACTATCCGATAATCGATATATTTGTATCAATCTTGAACTGCGATCTGAATTAATCGATTATGGAATTTATAAATAGGAAACGTTGCCTCGAATAGATTTAGAAGAAATGTGATTTTGTAATGTACATCGTGTACATCAATGGCATAGTAAGCAATATACCCCCAAAAGTGTCTATGTATATAATGAATTACCAATCGAACGATTAAGGTTGCTATATAGTCACGTGTATCGACATGTATTTGTTGTTCAAATTCCCATTAGTTGAATCCATGAAGCTCGAAGACGGTGGCGCACAGCCGTGACATTGTCCACTGCAAAGGCTCTGCGTTATAGCATTGAAAAATGATTTACTGTCTTGCAGTATTGAGTTCAATACCACTCGTGGAATAAAGATAAGGATATTCAGTAATAATTCTTCTGTTGACTGAAGGCCTGAAGTTTTGGTGGGGTTTTATTTGGGTGGGTGAGGCTAGTCGATTACATTACCCTCATATCAAAACTGATACTTATTTTATCGGCCCCGAAAGAATGAAAGGCAAAGTTGACCTCGGCGGAATTTGATCTGAGAACGTAAAGCCGGAAGAAATGCTCCTAAGCTGCTTGTCCGGCGTGTTAACGATTTTGCCAGATCGCCACCTTAAGTTATTCAGTAAGAATATTTGTAAAAAAATACTCAGATCATACGTTCAATATATAAGTATGAATCGTAATCTCTCGTAGTTTGAGAAATACGGTCCAGCAATTTCTTACTGAACAATCTGCATAAACGATTTGTTTATAGTGATCAAACCTTGTATATTCGCTCGCTCCCTCCGTAAAGATCGACATGAGATAAAGTGTTTTGCTCAAGAACATAACGCACTACCCGGTCCAGGAATTGAAACCACAATCTCGCAATTGTGAATGCAACACCCTAACTACTAAGCCATGCACTTTCAAACAGATATTCCACGACAAAAGAAATCGTTATTAAAAATCAAAATGCTAATATTCGTTAATATATCACAGTGTTTTGTGAGCAACTTAACCCTTAACTATTTAAACAACAGAAACTGCATATTAGTATCAATCAAATCAAGACTTTAGTGACCAATCAAATCAAAACTTCGCTTTTGATTAACCAGACCAGGTCGAGATCTTGACTCACAAGGAATTCGCTACTTCTTTGCTTCTTTAGGTTTAAATTTCCTCGAAACTGGTATTATGGCGGTGGAAAGTTGCAGAGTGGATAGTTTAGCTAAAACAAGTCACAGAGTTTACGTTAATGTACTTTACAATATAACAGTTAATTCAAGTGATAAGGCTCAATTAATAACGGTCATGTGTTGCTCTGATGTCACTACAATATATAATATAATAAATAGTATCAAACTTACATAGAATCTATTAAACTAATATTTTCTAATATATAATCTCGTTCAGTCACTTTCACTTGCATTACATTAAAAAATCTAGACAAAGAAGCACTCGTCAAAATTCAGCTTAGGTACTGAGCCCCGATTCCATCATATTTTAATAAGAAAATAATGAAGTGAATTTTAACCCGTCACATGTTCAAATTCCTTTTCAAGAAATCTAAGAAATTTAACGGCAGTAAAAACACGAGGAGATTGTTGTTGTTATTTTATCTGTCTAAGTGGGTTTATGACCAAAGGCGTACCTTTTGAGGCCATCTCCAATTCTTCTCATATTTATTAAAATATATTCAAACATGGCTCCCCCTTTTCAGGTTGATCAGACGTTATTTGAGAGAGAGTTGGTAGTTATTTCTATTCGAATGAATGTTTTTCTCTCAACTTCTTGACACGAGAAAGACAACAGTAAGCTACAATTTTAGGCCAAAACAAAATTTATGCAAGTGCTAATTTAAATATGATATATTAATATATATAATTCCCTAATTACCCACACACACAAGCATACGCATACACTCATACATATGAATGGATATTTATGCATACAAGTGTTATGTTTGAGAGAGACAGAGATAGAGAGAAATTTTTAAATGAAACATCAGAAAGTAAACTTTATTTGTATAGCTTTTTAAATGAAGCTGAAACAGCATTTTTGGCGTAATTTTCAAATATACTAGCCGCTTAATACGAAGATATTTAACACAAATATGTTATGCTCTTAAGAAGAAAATATATGTGTGTGTGTGTGTGTGTATGTGTGTGTGTGTGTGTGTATGTGTGTGTGTGTGTGTGTGTGTATGTGTGTGTGTGTGTGTGTAATACTTGATATGTATATATACGTTTTATATATCTTTTTATGTAGAACCTTATATAATAATTTTATATATCTTATGTAGAGTCTGATATATATATATATCAAACTCTACATAAGATATACAATGTTATATAAAGTTCTACATTAAAAGGTATATATAAAACGTATATATACATATCAAGTATTCCATAAGATGATATATAAAGCAATTATACCAGGTTCTTAATAAGAGGATATTTAAAACAAATGTCCACAAAATCTTTCTCTTTCACTGTCGACGAACAGGATTTCTGTTCTTTAGAGAATCTTTGATACTGAAGAAGCACAATATGGTGTGTAGCTATTTATTCGTAATCATAGGAAGTCGACTTCCGATTTAGGAAATGAAAATTGTGTGCGAACAGCATAAGATGGTGGTAAGCTCCAATTAAGCCAACTCTACGATACATTACACTGCGTACCTATGATTTTCGACCATAATCAATAGTGTAGGGATGAATGGATTCCTACGAAGCTAATTGCCCATGACTTTACTTGAAGCTGAAGCCATCAATGACACCTTATTGAGTCATTAAAATCTGATTCATTTTTTATGTAACAATTGAAGAGAAATGTGTGTATTATGCCGCTGCTGCATTATGAATAAAGATTTTGCTTTTGACAGTCGTCGCCATGGAACAATCGTTTAAAGCTTGCATCGGTTAATAGAAAAGTCGTGTGAATTAATTTTTCTGAAATGTTGTTAGAAATCACAAAGGAATGTGTTTTGAGAATGTTTTAACTTATAACGTTTGTAGCTTGGTGTGTGTATGTATTTTACTGAACAACTTCGTAATTAGATGCATGATGGTGTATAATGTTTTTCACGATGGCTGCAGTGGCCTTTTCAGTGAAGAGCGTAAACGTAACCATTTTAAGATATAAAAGTTTCACGTTTTCTGTAAAAGTGATCACGTAGTGTTACATTGTAACATTTGTAAACATCAAGAAAAATTCAGAACATTTTAAGAAGTTACTAAATTAGCTTAGTCAGGTGAAATTATGCAGCGTATTTACTAATTTCTCTCGTTCGATTAGTAGTTTCAAATTCTAAATAACCTTTCATATGCACACTTTAGAGAACAAAGAAGCCAGCTCACGACACCATTCCTCCGAAGATTTCGTGAAGAAAGGGTTTTTATGTCGAAATATTGAAATGCAAGTTAAAAGTAGAAACATTCGAGTTGTATTATTTCTTATTAATTGCATTGTTTTAGCTTTAAAAAATAAAAACATTTTGTGAGTGTCATCATTTCACTGAATATTGTGAATGTTATTAGACTTAAATGGTTGGCATGAGACTGAAATAGCAGATAAAGAGATTTAGGAAAGTCTAGAAGTGAAGTTTAGCCATTGTTCCTCAAGTGGGACTAAAATGTCTTCCGATCAATTAGCTGATTACCAATTAATTAACTTTACAAAACTTCTGAAATGTTTAGCGTTGTACCTTTATTTATGTCAGACGTCCCTTTTATCAGCATCAGTAATTTTGCTTTGTCACTTGTAAATATCTACGAGTGTGACAATGCGATACATTCAATATATTGTTGAATATGAAGGAGGATCAATATTATTTATTAGGAGATAGATATGCAAGACACTGCAAAGATCCGACCTAAATTTCTAAAAATATTTGAGAGAAAAAAATCTGATATAACAAAATAATCCCTACATGAAACATTCCTAAAATACGTATGTGAACTTTGAAAAAAGGTTGGTTCTGACTTTTTCCAACAAGGTCTTTTTTCGGGAAAGGTCTGCGAAAGAATATTTAACTGGCTAAATATAGTTTGGTTCATTATATCTAGATCTGGTTGGGTGTTCATAATTCCGGATGTTCGAACATATTTTTACAGAGGTGGTGAGTGTTATAGTGTAAAAAGATTTCAACGCTGTTTAGCAGCTTAGCAGAGCCAAACATTCTAATATTATCACATAAAGCCTGACAGTATCAACTAATCAAACAAAGCATTCAGTTAATTCTGTATATTTGTGTAGATGTGTGAGATTCTGAATTCCATATTTACCGCAAAATTACCAGGTTTGTTTTGAATGTAGCTCTTCAGAATATAATTCCTGTGTAGCGCGAATAACATGATACAATACCTAATCCAATCGCCCAGCTGTCAATAGAATACCTTACATACGTACATACATACATATATACATACATACATACATATATATATATATATATATATATATATATATATTTCGAGGGTCTCATACTGAACACACTCGTTAATGATCAACTAGATTTAATAAAGTACTCTACATATTCCGAAATTCGAAGCATACTTGCTTGTTCATAATGTATATACTTGCTTGTTAATGATTAACTCAATCTGACACTAGATATAATATCTCGCGTATTAAAACAGGATTAGTGAATATTTCCTTCCTCAACATCAAGAGGCCACGATTTGTAGAGCGAAAGGGAATTCTATCGAAAGTAATATTGAATATAACAAATGAGAACAATTTACTAATATTTCGGTTGAACACCCTTAACTATATCGTAATGCTTTTCAATTTCTAGGAATCGTGTACATCTATTAGGATCGTTAACAGCATTTGATGAACATCGCTATATATGAAGCTAATTTTCATGTTGCCGAATAAACCGTACTACGAGGAAATAAAAATTGTGTCCGGAAATTAAAATCAATCGGTTATTTGTGGCTACAAGTGGATACAAAATTATGCTTATATATATATATATATATATATATATATATATATACATCCATTCAACCATCTATTCATATATATGCATATATATTTGCGCATACAGACATATATAATGATTTATTTATACATACTTACGTATACATTCATACAGACACATCGATTAACACACACTCATATATATATATATATATATATATATATATATATAGGTAGGTAGATAGATAGATAGATAGATAGATAGATAGATAGATAGATAGATAGATAGATAGAGAGAGAGATAGATAGATGGAGGGATAGATGGATGGATGGATGGATGGATAGATAGATAGATAGACATTTGTGTATGTATGCATGTATTAACATAGACACATATATGTATATAAAATCATATACATACGAATAAATGGTTAGCTGTGTGTGTGTGTGTGTGTGTGTGTGTGTGTGTGTGTGTGTGTGTGTGTGTGTGTGTGTGTGTGTGTGTGTGTGTGTGATAATGAATAGAGTTGCCTTAGGTTATTTGCAGATAACTACAATCATTCAATGATGTGTTTCAAGTGTAATATTAATTTACTTAGTAATTGAGAGACACATCTTGGAATTCATCAGACGCAGAATTAATTCCAGAAATACTGACATTATTTACGAGAAATAGGGCTTCCTCTCATAGTAAATACCAATAGCGAAGGAAGTAGTTAGTAATTAGTTAGTATTGATAGTTTCTTAGTACAGTGTTTGTTGAGAGATTTTTTGCGGTGAGGTGGAAATATGTAGATAATTTTGGAAGATTAGTGTCTGGGTAAAGAGTATGGAAATCAACGGTTAATAGTTGTCAAGTTGAGGTAAGCGAATTCATAACTTTCCTTGTTCCTAATTAATGTAGCATACGAGAGATGTATGCTTAAATACAAGGAATATGGACATTTGAATAGGGTTGCCTTGAGTTCCATAGCTAAATAAATGAAAAAATATACTGTAAACAAACAATGACAAGGTAAAAAAAAAAACTTACAACGTATACTGACCATACAACCGGACGGAAGACAGAAACAGAAAGCACCTAATTCTTCATCAGTTCTCAACCACATGGTATTACGCAGTTTCGCCCCATTAATGATAAGACTGAGGACTTCTCAAGCTGTCGGTGCCCGCAAAAATTGCGGGAATTATAAGGCCGAGTGCAAGCAAAAACTGTACAGTGGAGATACGAAAGTCAATGTAATCTAAGACCATGGACAAATACGAAACAAACAAAAAACGAGTAAAGTACAGCCTTGGGGTCAAAAAGACAATAATGGTGGGTAACACTTAGAAGTCATCTTAAGGGATTAGAAAGCAACAAATAGCAAGACGTGGGATGCAGAGAATTTAGGACCGGTCAACTATGCAGCCTGTGAGAAAAAGGGAAAGAAAGAAAGAAAGGCTGGCCACGGGTCACGTGTCGACAGCAGGAGAAACAGGGCAAGAGAGAGGGTGAGAGAGAGCAACAGATAAAAAAACATACATTTATTCACTTTCGTATGTCCACACTGTATTGTTTTGTTTGCTCTGGGCTCTATATTCTCCACGACTCACGCGGGCGCCGGCCATATTGGAAGTGCTCAGTCATATCATTGATGGTGAGAAACTGCGTAATACCATCTGGTTGATGACTGATGAAGAATGAAGGACCTTCTATGTCTGTCTCCCGTTGTACGTTTTTTATCCTGTCGTTGTTTATTTACAATACAGTATTCCATGTTTATATGTATATACTAGCTGTTGGACCTGGCGTTGTTCGTGGTTTCCGTGTTGTAGTTAAGCCCACCTCTGACCGTTGAAATTTTACAAGTGATTACAATTCATGTCCATCAGTTGATGCCAGTTCTTGAATGAAATAAAAAAACCTTTACCGTCTCCCCTACCACAAATCTAAATCTCAAATTTCATTAAAATAGAATGAAAAATATAAGTTACGACCCAAAATAAAATCCCTGTGGGGACTTGCACGCAGAAGCCTATTGATTTAATAAAACCACTGCTCAGGCTCAGTTATCGATATTTTGTCAATGTCATGTACATCAACTCATTGTCATGAGCCTCGCTCACACTTCGATTATCATCAAAATCGGACAAATAGGCAAAAGCTGCAGGAAAAATAACATTGTTATGGGAATTTTCATTCAAACGCCCGAATGAGCTCACAAAAATCGATACCAGCTGAGCATTATCAAGTTTTCTAAAAATTCCTGCCTCATTTGAACTTCAGGGCAAGTGATCTACGTATGTGCCAAAAATCATTAAAATCGGTTAAACGATGTGGGAGGAGTTAGAGAAACCACAAACACACACACACACAGACACCATTACACATTGATGTGTATGTATGTATATATATGTGTGTGCGTGTGTGTGTGTGTGTGTGCATGTGTGTGAGAGAGAGTGTGTGTATGTGCTTGTGTGTGTGTTTGTGTGAGTGTGTGTGTGTGTATGTATATATAAAGATATATATAGATTTATCATTGAAGAGTTGTGTTGAGGTTGTTTGAATTAGATTAGACATACAACGTGATTATCCGCGCTATATTAGGAGAGTCTCGTTCAATGTACCAAGCAGCGGTACTGAACCTGTGGTGCCATGGTACTAGGCAGTGGTACCGAACCACGTGGCTGTTTGTAAAACGAGCTTCAAAACCACAAAATCATACACACATACACACACATATATGTATATATATATGTGTTTATATATATATATATATATATATATAT
>NC_069002.1:24504669-24506357 GCF_001194135.2 Octopus bimaculoides
TATATATATATATATATAGATGGATAGATAGATAGATAGATAGATAGATAGATAGATAGATAGATAGATGGATAGATAGATAGATATGTATGTATGTATTCATTTGTGTCACGTGTACACAATGAGTTTAATAGGAAAATGAAGACGTTTTATTGTCAATTTATGACAAAATTTGGTTTGCTAGATGGGAATTCCACCTATGTTTAATTAAAATGTTTTCTGAAAGCTGCCTCTATGATTGATGTATGTAACCAGGGTTTGATACAGGTATCGCAATTGTTTGTTTCAACACCTGCTTCATTTCCTCATACGGGATACCGACGTACACGGATTGGCTCTGTGACTGACATTACTATCAATGAATCTCGGGGCATGACAGATCCAACAACACGTTTAAAACATCGTTGGCATTAGGATTTAACAATTAATTTGAAGAGGGTGGCATCTGATAATTGCCTACGACTCAGTGCAAATATACGTCAATATAAATTTGATTCGTACACAGGAAATATGTCAATATTTCAAGCAAGGAATGTAAATTAGCGCTATCAAAATCATATATTCCTAATACCTTATTAATATGTTATATGTCCATGTGAGTTTAAGACAGGTGTCTAGCCACTGGAGATTTGAGCGCGGACAAAAATGTAATAAACCAATAACACATTTAAGAATTTCCAAATTATTCTCAAATGATCGTGTGTGTGTGTGTGTGTGTGTGTGTGTGTGTGTGTGTGTGTGTGTGTGTGTGTACACTCCAATAATACCAAAACACGCAGTGTTCTTCCTTTGCATTCAAGCATAGACAACTCATCACTAAGCATTTAGAGAAATTAATTTTAGATTTATGACAATTATCTACCTTTTCTTTACGGAGTTACCGGCAATTACCACCAGGTTTAAGTTTTCTTTATCTAAGAGAGAATATTCAATAAATTGAGAATATTTTGCTTACGTCATTCAGCCTCATGTTTTCTTAATTGCCACCATTAGCGAACTTCAATTATTCAGTTGGAACATTTTTATGCAAATTTCGCTACTGTCCAAATGTCATCAAGCCTATTTTCTATACATCAAAATCTATTTTAAGCGCGACCCTATGCTGATAAGGTCTAAACGGTCTGAAACATGTGTGTAACTGTCTCCTTTTTGCGAAGCATGCGAATTGATTTAATGAAATTAGATCTTAACTTTTTGAAAATAATCTCATTTCTCAGAGTCGCAAACAATTATATCTCAGGCTTTGTTTTCTTTGACCGGATAAACGGAAAATGTCAGTTAAATGTAAATTATTCACATGCTTAGCCATTAGCATCCCCTGTCCCTTTGTTGTAATTGTATGGCATTAGACGACTGGAGTTACTTCCCTTTGTAGAGTTTATATTTTAATAATACAAATATAATGACCTGTAGGACTTGTACGTATAAATTTATTATACATATATACTCTTCTATACTTCTTCATGCACCAAACCACATTTGCACAGACTGAAATAAAAATGAAAATATTGGTGACGTCTACATTTATAATGAAATATACACACATGCACATATCTATATAGGCATTTGATGCAAGGATTGTTATTCAACAATACACATATATACGTTTATACATTTGTTGGTGTAACTTTTTGTACGTTTAAACACTTATACGCCTCTCTCTACACGCACACAGAGGTACATATATA
>NC_069002.1:24506391-24513261 GCF_001194135.2 Octopus bimaculoides
ATATATATATATAGAGAGAGAGAGAGAGAGAGAGAGAGAGAATGAAATAAAAAATGACATCTGTTTATTTATAAAGGTATATATATATATATATATATATACACATTTTTTCTAAAGCGTTTGGGACTGCTACGAAAAGGATAGCGCATCAATGGGTTACGACACAAAGGGTCATGAAAAGATCCATGCTAGAAATATCATTAAAAGAGGACATTCGAAACGAGATAATTTGAGACGGGAACAAGTGGAACCGTGCAGTTTCCGAGTCGTATCCAAGAGATGGGAAAAGGCCACTCGAAATTTGTCTCAAGATGGAAAAAGATGATGCAGTTTATATAGAGGTGGAAGTGCATTGTGACCAACGGTGTACAACAACATCTGGTGGTCTGGTCCAACGCTGGATTAACCATTAAGCAAAATAAGCACGTGTTTGGGGCATCACTACAAAACTGAAAATGGTTTACGGCACGAAAAGAATCTCTTTAAACTTACTAAAATAATATTCGTAATGTCTTATCCCTGCTAAGTATAGAATCAGAAATTTTACATAAAATTAATTTTCACATCATCGAACAATTTGTAATAAAAAAAAAATGAAGGAAGAAACTTTTCAAATATAAATAAAGTGGTAGAATTCACAAATAAACATTATTTTCCATTTTACTGTTAATTTTGTTTCATTTTGAAAAATAAAAATTCATTTTATGGTTTATTATCGTTTACATTTTGAACCATTTACATATACTTGAGGGCACCAAAATCTTTTAAGTGCTTGGGGCCTCTATGCGCCTTAATCCGACCCTGGTACACATACGCACATATATATGTAGATACTCGTGCGTGTGCAAAAATGATATTCGTTAAACTGTTTAAAATATACATAAAAGAAATATATAAATAGATATATACATATATAAACCATATTATAATTTTAATGCGATATTTTTCATCCCGTCGACTTAAATGAATGGCTTTCAAGAAATTTATTCGGGTGTCAACAACATAAAGCCTGCTTTAGAATATTACATTTTTCAGCAAACGCAACAAGTATCTTTGAAATCTATTTACATACAGTCATGCGGTCTCCAAGTCGCTCACTATTACCGCTAAATTTTGTATTATTTCTCCAAGAAGGACATTTCTCTTAATTTAAAATTTTCCTTCACTTCTTTCAGTATAATATTTCTTAGCCAGCAATTAATTTGCTTCTGGGGATAATTTCCAAATTTATAAAACTCATGTTGCATAGTTATGCATATATTAAACTAGAGTTTTCATTTTCATTCATATTTATTCTAATTATTATTCCGAACGCATAATCTTTAAATCTGTTTTGAAAAATATTCCAAATATTTTTACTAACCAGTGCGTTTTGAATTTTCTATACTTTGTAGCTTTCAGATTTCAGATATAGTGAGACAGCAAACTCTTACTGAAAGCTGGAGCTCCTACCAAGGAAAAACGATCAAGTAGGAATAGTACGCAAACATTTATAAGCAATATAGCAATTTATAAAAGTGAGTGGAACCACTCTCCTCAGCAAGCATTTTTTTATATAATAGGATATGCTTTGAATAGTCCATTGTCTCCAGTTCAACTGTAGTATGGAAAGGTCAGTCCAAATCATCGATGGTTCAAATTCCTACTTCTCTGATCTTTCTCACACAAAATATTACTGCATCTTTTCTTTTGTTTCGTGTCTCTGTCACCTACACAATAAATCTTTTAGTCATATATAAAAGTTTATAATATGGCAAATTGTAGGTGTTCTGACAATTATTTGGAACTAAAGAGATTTACATATTAATTTGTGTGAGCTCTCATTAAGCTAGCAAAATTGTCAGCGTGTTGTGTAAAATACTTAGCGATAATTCTTCCGGATGTTCACATCCTGAGTTTAAATACTACTGAGATTCGCTTTGTCTTTCATCGTTTCGGGGTCGATAAAATTAGTATCAATCAAGTACAGGGTATCAATGCAATAGACCTCACACTAGCCTCAAAATTGCTAGCCTTGTACCTAAATTAGCAAGTGTTAGTTATGGGTGTGTAATTAGTGTAATTTTCGGTTTTTCTACATCTTATTTGTTTTAAGATGTGTACCTCGTATTTCTCATAAATGAAAAAGGAATTATAATTTATATTTACAAATGGTCTCCGTAATACTGAAAAGAATACAAGCTAAAAAGAACATTCTTTCGAATGTTGGTAGTGCCACTTTCGTCCCCCACAAAACTAAATCGTTGTACTTCACTGTACAACTTTCCAACTCTATCCTTTTCATTTCCCATGAGGTAAGGGACAGATAAAGGCGCAAGCAGCCCGATTAACTTTCCGAACAATGGCTTAAAATATAAATGCCTCCGCTTCCGTTACTGCTTGGTTTTAAATTAAGTTGTCAAATATCTGAGGCTAGTGCTGCCTTTGGTAGACTTGACAAGCGTCTCTGGTCATGCCAGAATATATGTATCCGAACTAAAGTTAAGGTTTATAACAAGTGTTCTGCCATCGTTGCTGTATGAAAGTGAAATGTGGGTTACTTATCGTAAGCTGTTGAAGCATTTAGAACGGCTCCATGAACATGATCTTCAGAAAATTCTTTGGGTAAACTGAAGAATGGCGATCAGTGATGTGGAAATACTTGAGAGAAGTTTTAGTAGGAGTGTAGAACCGATATGTCTGCAAAGTCGTTTGAGGTGTGGTGGATATCTGGTGAGAATGGGTAATAAAAGACTTCCTAAGCAACTTTAGCATGATGAGCGACAACACATAAACCCAGAATGAGCTTCAAATTTTGCCTTAAAATTGCTTCGACGCAGACAGGAATCTCAGATGTTGATTGGAAGAAAGAAACACATGACCGAAATAGATAGAAGAAAAGAATAGTAGCTGCACGAAGTTGGAAAGGGAGAAATTGAAGCACGAGATCAAGAGGAAGCTTCGAAAGTATGAACCAGTTGATAACGAAGGTGCATTGAGTTTCACGTGTGTGATTTGTAGGAGGCAATACTTAAGTCGTGCAGGTCTGGTCAACAATCAAAGAAGTCGCAGGAATCGATCGCTTGTAAATTATGATACAGTCATAGTTGTCAACATAACATGTGGAAAGGTATACCGTTCGGTTCGAGGATTAAAAAGGCATGTCAAAAGACTTCATATTGTGTCACCGGTTCTTTCTGTCAGCCAGTTGTTCTGGTTTTTCTGTGGTTGCCATAGTCGTAGTAGTTTTGTTGCCGATCTTGATTTGAAACTTAGTAGAGAATTAACTAATCCTGTCAACCAGTTTCTGGAACGCAACCGGTGACATAACTATCAGATAACTATCAGAATATCGAAAGTTATTTAACCGACGGCCTCTGAAACACACACACATACACACACAGACACACACACACACAAACAAACATACACACACTCACACACACACAGCGATCAAGCGTGTTACTGAAACGAAATACTTTGTGAATTAATTGTATAGTAACTGCACTGTAATATATCATCACTTGTCTTTATAATGTATTTATAACGTTGTAAAATACCTTTAAATATATTGGTTACAGTTATCTATCAACACTGCATCTTGTTTAAATGCAATACGATAAATAATGGTACCCAACAGAATTCCGTCTCGTTTAAAGACGTCATGTCCATATTTTCCAATGAATCTTCTATAAATATAAACTAAGTTACCGAGTACTTTATCGAGGAGGGAAAAGAAGTACAAAATACAATAAATTTAAGTCCGTGAGAGAAATGAAGCTATGTAAAATTTTAGATATTTATCGATGAAAGAAAACTTGGTGAGATCTCCAATTTACTTTCACATTTACGTATCATATAACATAAATCATTTGCATTCTATCAAACCTATTCGAACACTCTTCATACTTCCGACCCATTCCAGTAATTATACTGTTCGTGATTTATTGAAAAGCATTATGGAAATACGAAGACAAACTTGCAAAATTTATCGAATATTTTTGCTAACGAGTTTCTGTTCACTTTCCAAATGCATAAGCTTTTACTTTCGAATGAATGCGATTCCGTTACGTAACACAAGAGAAAAGAAAATATGGTCGACTTTGTGAAAGAAATGAAGATAATCATTCACAAATGCTAAATACGTTTGTGAATGTCTTGAAAGTGTGCAGCCTCTTTATACACATACACAGAAATTCAAAAGTGCAAACACACAACACACGCACGTAGTATATATTTATCTCTCACTGGATGGAGTAGTCTTCTTATTGATCCTATTTTAATAGAACACTAAACTATACAGGGTGCAATAAATAAGCTGTCGTCTAAATTACGCAAAAATGAAAATAACACTGAAAACTCATTTTAACAGATATTTACGAAAATTACATAAAAATATCTCGAAATACTAAAGAGTAAATTTATTCAATAAACTTGCCATTGGCTTCAACCACGGCCTCCAGACGACTTCGGAATCTCCCGCAATTCTTCTAGATAATCTCCTTGTTTAAGTTGGTGAATGCTGCCATAACCCTTACCTTCGGTTCATTTTGGTCTTACAAGGAGTTTTGTTGATTTTGTTGGTCTCTCGTTCAACTGCGCCCCGCACATAATAATCAAGAGAGTTGCAGCTTGGGGAGTTAGGTGGGCAGATATTTGGGGTGATGTGGTCGCAGAAATTGTCTGACAGCCATGACTGGGTTCTCCTGCTTGTGTGGCAGGGTGCAGAGTCCTGTTGCCAGACAAAGTGTCTTCAAATAGCCACCCTCTTGCTCCGGAGCAGCACTGCCTCCTCCAAGAACTTGATGTAGGCCTCCGTGTTGAATGTGAGGCAGTGTGGGAGGATGACTGGAGGCATAACCTTGCCATCATTAGTGATCACTCCAAACACCATGATGTTCACTGGATTTTTGATTTTTATCACTCACGGTACATGTCCTCAGATTGCACTGCCTCAGGTCGACAAGCAAACACTCTGAAATGTTCGTATTAGAGCTCCTGGTGCGAACGCCAAGCAGTAGAGCATATCGTTTCCAAATTTCTGGCAGAATGAATTACATTATGGTGCTGTTTTTTCTCACAGAGGGTGCCCGACTGACCCTACTATGTTGTGTAATCGACAAAATCAAAATCAAACAATGCAACCGCGCGAAATTAAAATATGAAATGGCGAAAATTTACCCATCGCACCAAAAAATCAACTTGACATACCTAGGATTACAGCCGTTTCGAAGACTTCGTGCAGTGATAATTTCAGAGTGGAATCAGTTATGTTTACATGTTTGCATTAATATGCGTACAATGCATTATACAGTAGAATTGTATATTCGCAATTCAATGCAAATAAGAAAGCTAGCTCATCAGGATCACCAGAACATCATGGTAACACCATGATTCAACACACATTTCTTTTTTAAGTTTAATTTTTCTTAAAGAAACACTAAATTCCCCTTTTCCCACTTCCCATACCATCTCCTACTCGCTTTCAAAAAGCTAAAAACACCAATGTTTCTCTTTCGTCTGATGTTTCACGCAGGCATAGAATTGTACTGAAATAGCAAACGTGCATGTGTGTTTGTGTGTGCATGTGTGTTTGTGTGTGCATGTGTGTTTGTGTGTGCATGTCTGCATGTTTGCATGTGTATGAGAGAAGGAGAGTGTGAGTGAGTGAGTGAGTGAGTGAGTGAGTGAGTGAGGGAAGATGTGTGTTGTCATGTATGTATAAGTGGCACTAACTCGGTCTCTCTCTCTCTCTCTCTCTCACACACACACACACACGTATACATCTTTCATATATACATACATAAATGCATATGCATACATTTGTTTATATATGTGTGCGTGTGCATGTCCATGTGTGTGTGTGAGAGAGAGAGAGAGTGACTGTATTTCCTCATAATATATACAGAAATAGATGTCTTTTAGGATACACACACATAAAGAAAATGTGATGTCATCCTCGTTATCGTCATGGTATAAAATATTTACGGTTGTTTACTTATAGAAAAGATTATAATTAAGACTTTTTGTAATGCAAATATGTAAATGAAAGTTCATGTGGTAGACGTAAAATTACTCAATCTTTTGATACTCCATACCTCAAAATCGACAACTCAGTTTTCGAATGCATAAGGAAGATACGCGAAACACACACACACGCACACAAACTCTCTTTTATATATATGTGTCTTTGTCTGTCGTTCTCCCTGTCTGTCTCTCACATTCTCTGTGTGTCTACCTCTTCCTGTTTCCTCCTCTTCCCTGGTATCATCCACCCTCATTATGCCACATTTCTTTGTACCTAACATCTTTGCACCCCTCTCATTTTATCTTGTAAAAGCCCAACACCCGTAGTCGGTACATTATTGATTTTTATTGAAATCCAATTATCCTGTAACCGAACAGGATGTTAGTTCAACATGTACACAAAGTTTGGTGAAAATGTGTTCCTTGATTTGGACAGTAAGATAGTAACAGACAGACGGACAGACATAACTTGCTATTTATATATAAGATATATGTGTGTGTGTGTGTGCGTGTGTGTGTGTGCGTGCGTGTGAGCTTGTGTGTGCATGTATATGTGTACGTATGTGCGTGTGTGTATTGTATGTACGTCTGTATGTGCGTATGTGTGTGTATGTGTATGTGTGTGTGTATCGTAAAACAGCACAATGCAATTTATACAAATAAAATAGGTGGATGGTATTTACCTGGAATTTCAATATTCAGCGAATGCCAACGTTTCTCTAAAGACTTCCTCAGAGACGGTTTCTAAACTTGAAATACTTGAAGTAGCAGCAAAAACTAACAACCTGTGTTATTTTTATTTACTGCATTGTTTTGGCCTTTAAAAATATATAATATAGGTATATATAGATATAGGTATATATA
>NC_069002.1:24513272-24518124 GCF_001194135.2 Octopus bimaculoides
ATATATATATATATACACACATACAAACACTAAGAATCTTGCTTCCCAACGACATGGTTCCGGGTTCAGTCCCATTGCGTGGCACCTTGGTCAAGTGTCCTCTGTTATAGCCTCGGTCGAACAAAATCCTTGTGAGTGGATTTGGAAGACCGAAATTGAAATACGCATGTCATGTGTATATGTGTGTGTGTGTGTTTGTGTGTGAGTGTCTGTGTTTGTCTCACCCACAATCGCTTGACAACCGATGTTGGTATGTGTAACTCCCTGTAACTTTGCGGCTCGGCCAAAGGGACAGATAGAATGAGTACTAAGCTGACAAAGTATAATTCCTGAGATCGATTTGCTCGACTAAAGGTGGTGCTCCAGCATGGCCACAGTGAAATGGCGGCTCGGTAATATCGGTGAAGCAAAAGACTGAATTTGACGAGATCTTATCTTCAGTCGTTCGATTTATTCTTTTTTCTCTTCTGGTAGCCTCAAAAATTTTGGTTCCGATGGTGATGGAACACCGCCGGCGGATACAGTTCTGGGCTTGTGTTTCAGACGATTTAGGCTCAAATCCAGTGGATTTCAGAGTTGTTTCTGTTGTCCCTTGTATCTTTGAAGATGGCGACCCGTGGACTTTTCTCTGAAGTGAGCTAGCTGAATAAGACTTAGTGAAACCTTGACTTTTCCATTCTTGCTACATGTCTTGACCATTCAGCTTCAATATGCTGACGACAACGCTACCCTCTGTCATTCGAAAGAAGAACTCCAACAGTCTGTGAACAATTCAACTCTTAAAAAGAGCAGAAACCGAATCCGGCAAACCGAAAGAAAAATGGCGACTAGAGTAACAACTACTTTACACATACCATGCATCAATATGCATAATACAACGATAATGATAGGAAGAACAAGCGCTGCACATTCAAGAACATTGATTAGCAGACGATAGAAGAGTGCACCAAAGATACTGAAGAATCAAGTTAGCGAAATATTTTGAAGTTCTGCAGACTAACTTACGAAAATATATAACTCGTTCTACTAGAACGATGATGGGATAAAAATTGGCTTTAAATCATGGAAAAGAATTTAAGACAGAATATAAAACATTCATAAGATAAACTGAGAAAGGAAAATCATATGCCAAGAGAAGTAGGACAATCATATTCAACGTATCAAAGGCTCAAACTATTGTTTAATGATTTCAAAATGAGCAAAAGTGATGAGAAATAAAAGGGCGCTTCCAAAAATTATAACATTGACGTTTTTATTTCCAAAGAACTAAATCTCTTCAAAGACTTCTCTGAGTTTTCTAAGAAATACGACTAAAACTCAAGTAACTCAAAACGAAGTCTTCTACAGGAGGAAACTCACCAGGAACATCTTTCAATAAAGCATTAATATTTCCAACAGAACATAGGACAGATTCGATAAATCAACTGAGAATTGAAGAATAAGTGCTGGCAAAAATAGGCAAAATATCAGCAGCCGTTCTCTCGATCAAATTAAGAGATACAAGGATATAAGATGGCTACTGCACAAGAAAAAAAAGGAGAGTGAAATTTACATGTACCTTTCCAAAAGTTGCACTTTCCTGAAATGAAAAGCATATTTACAGAATTCTAATGCAAACGAAGCCTGACGAACTATTTTTGGAGAATGAAAACATAATATAGCTAGAAATGAAATGAATTGTTTTCTAAAGAAAGAAAAGAAAGTGCAAGTTACTTAAGATTTACTGAGAACACCTCATGAACATCCCGTTGAAATGATCGAAAGTAAAATCATAAAATCCAATTTCTCAAAACAATGTATTGTGCGTATAGAATACATACGTAGGATAGGGGTTAGAAATCAAAATATAAAAATACGGGTCAAATTTTCCACCGTATGAAAATAAAAGAAACAGTGATGTCTCTATTGGGAATCGAGAATGGTTCGAAAGCACAACAGAATATGTGTATGCTATGAGCACACTACCATTCCTCAGTTCTACGACTAATATATCTTGACAGGACAATTAATTAGTAATTTTACTTCAGATAACTAGCTTGAAAATCAATTAGGTGATCGATTGCTCTGGTGTCATATGATGCAATTACACTTGTGTTATTGAGTGGTGTGTATTGACACTCTCCAGTAGGTCAACCAGAAGTTTTGTTGTTTGGATTTAAAGGACGGAAGCAAAAAATTGAAAATTAGAGCAATGAAGTAGCATAACCATGAGAACGTCAGAAACTGTGTTGTAGTATTTTGTTACTCTTCTTTACATTCTAAGTTCAAGTTCTGCTGAGGTCACCTTTTCCTTTCATCTTTCTGATGTCAAAAGCATGCATAAAGAAACAGTCAAGCACTTCTGATCGATTTTATTGACTATACCGTTCACTTTTAGTGATGACTTGTATTGATGCTAGAAATCAATGCTCCACATACATTCCTAATGCTTGATAACGATTTAGTGTGATGGAAGCCGTATTTTCTTTAGATATACTTTATTAGTATACATATGAATGAAGCAATTTCAATAGTCACTAGTTAATCGCTAGTAACATCTCACATTCTTTTGAATTATGAAATACGGGCTAATTTTGTGTAGGAGTTTACAGAATAGCATACGAAATATCTGCAACTAATATAAACTAAAATATTTGTTTTCCTTTTTTAGTTTGGAAGCTGTCTCTTTGCTATACACGCCAACAATGGAGTCTCTACGAACCCGTTTGAACAGCTAGAAATACTAATGAGTCTCTTTCAAACTGTACCATGCCATCTTAGAAAAAGATAACAGTGAATAATCTAATACTCCGTTCAAAAAACCTGAGAAAGGAATAGGATGTCACGGCTGGAATGCCAGCAATCATAAGGCTGACTTTGGGCTAAACATGAGCAATGCTATATTCATGTTATATTCTATGGAAATAGTGGTTGCATTAATATATGGTACCGTTTCCCTCGTTGCATCTCCATGTGTAACTCGGTGTTCTTTTGTGTATTGATATAAAACACAGAACTACGGTTTCTGGTAATTTAGAATCTTTCAGGCAATAAATTTTTTTTGGTTCACTTACAAATGCTACAGCTCTAGTCTTGAGTCTAACTTTGGTCTAAAGAAAAGCAACAGCAGTACAACATCCACAACATCTCTGGGATGGTTCAACTCGAAGTGAGATCCGTATTCATGAATTTTCCTTTCAGCAAACACAAATGTAATTTTAAAATAAGAGAAAACGCAACCGAGTACACCATTTCTTCCATCGTTATGAGCCCAAAGTGAGTGGTATTGAGTTTGAACTCCTGTCGGGGAAACAAGGCATAGTTTCGGATAGGTGCAGGAATGACCGGGAAAAGTGCATAATAATGCTCTGAAGAATTGGAAAAAGTTGTCATGACAAAGTGATGGGCGGTAGTAGTTTTGTATAAGCTTGTGCATGAAGATATGAGTGTGTGTGTGTGTGTGTGTGTGTGTGTGTGTGTGTGAGAATGAGTGAATCTGTCTGTGTATCTGTGTGTGTGTGTGTGTGAGAGAATGAGTGAGTGACTCTGTCTGTGTATCTGTGTGTGAGTGAATCTGTCTTTCTATCTGTGTTTGCATGTGTGGGTGTGTGTGTATGAGTCTGTCTGCTATTTGTGTGTGTGTGAGTGCATCTGTCTGTCTATCTGCGTGTGCATATGTGTGTGTGTATGTGCGTGCGTGCGTGCTTGCGAGTGTTTGCCATCTAGTCTCTACCCCACCATTGCTTTCTTCGGTCTCTTATAATATTCTGGTTGCATGAATATATCAACGTACTCAGATACAGAGCCTCCACTGTCGCTTGTAGTGAATCACATAATAATACTTATGAAATAAGTATTATCTACGTAATTAGTATTTGATGAAAAGATAAAAAATTTTTAACCTCGTTATTACGTCTAAAATGAATAATATATTTGACTTCGTTTAGGATTTTAATTGGAATGATGCGTCGGAAAGATGCGCCATTCTGTCTCCGAAAGAAGAAGCTCCTTAGATTTCAAAAATATCACGCACTTCAGGAATATATTTGAACGACTAACTCAAATCTAACGTTTTTCATCTATCTATCTATCTATCTATCTATCTATCTATCTATCTATTTATCTATCCATCTATCTATCTATCTATCTATTTACATTTTTGTAACTGCCTAAATATCTGTTTATCTCACTATCAATCTACCAATTTATCTGTCCTTCGGTCTATCAATCTCCCTCTATATACACGTGTGAGGTGTGTGTGCGTATTCTACATACGTACATACATACACATATACATACATGCATACATATGCTTATCGACGTATGTATAATTTCCTTATGGTGGTATTTTGGAGTTATTAATTACAAATTATTTATCTCGTCTAAGGCTATATATGAACATTATATATCTTTTCGTTTTATTCCCCACCCTATTCCACGCCCAACGTTTTCATTTCTTCCTCCTCTCTTCTGCTTCTCGTCGATGTAGAGTTTATCGCTGCTGCTGCTGCTACCACTACTACCACTGTTGCTGCTGCTGCTACTACTGCTACTTTATTAAGCGTGGTTTAGTGTGGGACATGAGGAAATTGATGGATATATTCTTAATTCAGTATACAATATTTCAGGTTTTATGAAATACAAATTCACGCTGAGAAGAATATGTTTCTGTTGATACATATATATGTATGTATACATATATATTCACACAAGTATACACACGCACAGACACACAGATACACACAATTACACACACACATATATATATAAACATACATACATATACCTACACATATATACGTATATTGCGAATATATACGCATATAAATGCTACATATATGCTACGTATATATATATATATATATATATATAT
>NC_069002.1:24518507-24520135 GCF_001194135.2 Octopus bimaculoides
TATATATATATTAGTTTATGTATATATTAATATTATCTCAGTTTTAAAAAACCTTTGATAATCTAAATATGTTAATAGTTACCAGAGGTAGCAAAATTACACTAGAAACCAAGATATCACAGCCGCTTTACAGGTAGAGATACCAAGTTAAATTGATACATTTTGAGAAGATATGAATAATAATAATAAATGGAGCAAAACGCATATAAATAAAAGTTCCTTTAATTCCTACACATGTTCCAAAATATATGAGAGCACTTCTACAAAGAAGTAAGAGCTGCTGGAATTCCTCATATGTTCATCTTCAGCGAATCAACATATAAAAGCAAGACAAATACGAAATGATGAGGTAACTTACGAGCTAAGATGTTACATGGTCAAGACTTGCTCTATTTTTTTAAAGCTTTTTAGATCTGATGTAGCGATTTTCTTTTGCTTTTTCTAACAAATTGACCTTTCCTTATCATATTAGAATAATATATGATGTCTTCGTGGACAACATTCCTGACTGTTGCTTCTGACACATGGAGATCTTTTGGAATTGACCTCATGGAATTTCTGGGATTGTAATCAATGGTCTGTTGATCGTACTGGATGAATTCAGGTGTTCTGATGATTTCAGAACGTTTAGAATGGATTTTAAGCTTTGATACTGGTGATACATTCCCATCTTCAGTCTCTAGCTCCTTACAAACTTTTTAGACGAATGTTCTGGCAACTTTTAAAAGTCGAGATATTTCTAAATCGCTATGCCTTTATAACCGCAATAACAGCATGCCTTTTCATTTCTTGAGTAAGCTGAGGGTCTGCCATTATTATTTTCTGAAACAAAGATTATACAGAGTTAGTAAAATATGCAGCAATGACCCAAAAATGGTTTTGCACTAAGAACGTAACAGCAGACGAAATACTGCTAAGCATTTCGCCCGACATGCTCACGATTCTGCCAACTAGAGATTTCATTACCTTCGTGCGCTCAGGTTAGGGGATCCGTTTCAAGAAGCACAAGAAACTTTCAGTGAGAGATGGAACGGCTATTGGGAGGTGACTGCAGATTTACCAGGGTGCCAGGGATTCTTTCCCATCTCAATTACGAAAAAGCCGGACATTTTGATGTGGTGTGAAGGAAAGTAAGTTGTAAATTTAGTCGAGTTAACGGTTACTCATGAACCCCGCTCGGGCTCGAAAGATTGACTGTTATGTAAACCTCCTCAAGGAATGTGAAGACGCAGGCTGGAAAGCGAAACATTTTCCAATCGAAGTCGAGGGTTCGTTGGACACAGTGTGAGACGATTGTTGCTATTGTTAGGCCTAACTCATCGTAAAGTAAATACCACCATGACCGATATCCAATCTACAGTGGAGAAGGCTAGCCACTGGATTTCAGACGATGAGCGGTGGCTAGAGAAATATTGAGCTATATTTAATAACCAGTTGATCTAGCAAGCGGGACCTCATGTCAGTGAGGGGGGCCGGTGCGCATTGATGCCACCGAGATGTAGGCCCCGAAATGGCGCGCATTCTCTCCTGATGACTCCATACACTTGCTGGCTTCCGGTATGCGGAGTTCTCGACTGGTAGTACTTGCATGTGCGAGTTGTTTGCAAGACATTTATGTATATACAATA
>NC_069002.1:24520145-24526333 GCF_001194135.2 Octopus bimaculoides
ATATATATAAATGGTGGTGCCCCAGCATGGCCACAGCACATGAGCTGAAACTAGATAAAATGAAAATATATATATATATATATATATATATATATATGTGTGTGTATATACTTATATGTATATGTGTGTGTTTGACTGTATGCATGCATGTGTATATATATATGTGTGTGAATGAAAAGAAGACGAAGAACAAACACAAAAAAACGACAACACAAGGGCGTGGCACATGTAAAGTATTAGAAGACGCTCAGGGAAGGAAAGAAAGATGGTTCAATGTTTCGAGCAGATGCTCTTCTTCAGAAACAAAGAAAGACATTAAGGACAAGTTGATAGATTGAGAAGAGGGGAATTGCAGAACGAAAGCATATGAATAATGCTGGAAAGAATATATAGAATAAGAGATAAAGGTTATGATTTGATATTAGAAGAATTGAAACAAAGAGTAGTAGCAATCAAAGTAAAACTGGTAAGATATGACAGCAGAAAAAGACAAATTGTTTGAAGCAAATCAGTAGAATCCGTTTCAGGAACTAGATGGGCAAATACACGTAACAAGGATACCAGATGCAGAGGCAAGGAAGGTATACTAGAGAGAGATCTGGGATCAACCTATAAAGTATAATGATGGAACGGAGTGGCTGCATGAAATCTTAGATAGTTTAAGAATTACAGAAGCCCTAGAAGACATAAAGATAACTACTGAAATGATAAAAAAGGCAGTTAAGAAAATTCTTAAATTGGAAGAGCCCAGGAACGGATGGGATCCAAGGTTATTGAATGAAGAAGCTGACAGGACTCGCTGAAAGGATAAAACTACAGCTAGACGAGTACTTGCAGGAAGACACAGTACCCAGCTGGGTGACAAAGGGAAAGTCATTATTATGTGTCAAGAAAAGAGAAATGATGCATCCAACTTTAGACCAATGCCTTCCGCGAATGTGGAAATTAATGTCAGGTGCTTTGGCCGTTGAACTGTACAGATACTTGGGGAAAAGTTGGCTGCTCCCCATTGAACAGAAAGGGTGCCAAAAAAGGATCCGGGGAACGAAGGATCAGGTTTTAATTGATAATCTAATTACCAAGAACTGTAAGAGAAGATATACAAACCTGAGCTGGCATGAGTTGATTATCGCAAAGCATACGATATGATGCCACTCTCCTGGATAATAAGAACAATGGAAATGTATGGAGTAGCAGAGAATATGAGAAGCCTTATACAGAATAGCATGAAATGCTGGAGGACAAAATTGACAGCAAGGAAACAAGTAGTAGGAGAGGCGAAAATCAAGAGAGGGCTCTTCTAGAGGGACAGTATATTTCTCCACAGATTTTCGTGTCGGGAATGATCCCCTTGAGTGAAATACTAGAGAAAACAAAGTTGGGGTATGATCTGGGAAAAGGTAAGGGAAAACTAAACCACTTGCTATTCATGGACGACTTGAAGCTATTCATAAGTGGTGAAATAATGAAGGCGATTCAACCTCAGTCCAGCAATAAATACCTGGACATACTTGATGCAGATGGAATCAAACACCACGACATGAAGGAAAAGACAAAAAGAGAGCATCTGCGTCGAGTGAGAAAAATACTGATTTCATAGCTAAATGACAGAAACTTGCGCGCAGGCCTAATAGATCGCTACGGCGCTTGAATCCTGAAGTGGACAGTGGAGGAGCTAAAGGAGATGGACAGGAAGTCAAGAAAGCTCGTAAGGATACATGGAGCCCTTCATCCACGTGCAGATACTGGTCGCCAATACATGAAGAGAGTAAATGTAGGAAGGGGACTGATAAGTGTGGAAGACTGCGTGCGTATCGAACTTGAGAGCTTAATGAGATAGCTGGCCCAAAGTAAAGAAGCCTTGCTTGTGACAGTTAGGAACGAGGGGGTATTGAAAGCAGAGAAAAAAAGGAAAAGCAAAGGAAGAAGTGCAAAAAGAACATGAAGACGAAGAACTACGCAAGAAGGGACTATACAATCAGTTCCACGTACACACAACAGAAGTTGCTGGAAAAACAGGTGGGATTGACTGATGAAAGGAGCCCTAAAAAAAAGCGACCGAAAGAATTATACCGGCAGCGCAGGACCAAGCTTTCGCCACGAACTGGAGGTTCAACCTTAGGAATGAGCAAGTGTCTCCGTGGCGTGGCAGCTGCAATAGAGGGGATGAAATGATTCTTCTCATCACGAACTAATGTCCTACACTTGCTCAAAACCTCTACAAGTTGTAGCAAGACGACCAGCAAGCGAAACTGCTACATTGGAAACTGTGCGAAAACTGGGGGCAAGAGAGAGGTAAGATGTGGTATGAGCACAGACTGCAGAGAATGGTGGAGTCGGAGCCAAGCAAAATACTCTGGGATTTCCCAATCCAAACAGATCAGGTGCTAGAGCATAACAGACCGGACCTAGTAGTTGTGGACAAGGTGCACCACATATACTGTATACTTGGTGTTGCATGCTCCTTGACCCACGAATAGTCAAGAAAGAAGGTGAAAAGATAGATAGATAAATACATCCCTCTTTAGTACGAAATAGCGCGGCTATGGAAAATGAAGGTGAAAATAGTACCAATTATTGTTGGGTCATTGGGAACAGTATCGGAAGGCATCAAGAGGAATATAAAGAAAATTGGAATAGAGTGCCCAGTACAACTGTTCCAAAAAGTTTGCCTCCTTGGCACGACCAAAATAATGAGGAAAGCATTAGATAGCTGAAACGAGCGAATAGCATGGTACCGTAGGCTGCAGGTAGTAAGCCCGCTACGCATACAAGACTCCAGGAGCTCAAATTACCTGTGGTAAAGAGATAATAATAATAATAATAATAATAATAATAATAATAATAATAATAATAATAATAATAATAATAATAATAATAATAATTCTTATCATTATTACTGCGTGAAAGAGCAGTGCATGCCATCAAAGTGGCACTGGGGTAAAACATGCGAAGCGCAGTCTACCCATCATGACTACCCATCTGATAAGGATACACTAGGCACATGCATCACAGCCATGTGTCCGACATGGTGATCTTATATCAAGATAAACAGCGCATGACCTTCCAGGTGCGGTCAAGTTAGAATTTTCTTCAGGTAAGTAGCCCATCCTGCTCAAAAGGTCCCTTAATAAGAGGTGTTCAAGGATATGGAACGAAACAACAATGATTCCAAATGTGAACTATCAAAGCCCAAAATAATTCCTGTCAACACATGGCTATGATGCTCCCCCACTACTTCTGCTCATGATCAGAGATTCACATATTGTCAGCCACCAAGGGACATGCTCAACTGGTTAAGGTAATAAAAGTGACAAGCAAATCTGTGGTATTAAGCAGAATATTTGCTGTAACTTCCAATCATTTAAGATGAGAAGTCATGAAAGCCACTGCCTGAGACTGCATCGGTGTATTATTATTATTGTTATTATTATTATTATTATTATTATTATTATTATTATTATTATTATTATTATTATTATTTAGGCGGGGGAGCTGGCAGAATCATTAGCCTGCCGATAAATCAAACACTTGTCGATAAATTAAATACCAGTTGCCTACTATGGTCGATCTAATCGACTGGTCCCCTCTCCCAAACGTCCAGGCCTTGTGCCTATAGTAGAAAGGATTATCATCATCATCATCATCATCATCATCATCATCACCAATATCATTATTAGTTCAGACACGCACAACTGATTAAATGGTGGAGAAAAGATGTCTAACATTAGGCTACGAGTAACCTTAAATGCAAAGAACTTTCCCAAGTATCCTGGCTGTCCCTAATAATACTGTTTGCTGGAGCCGAACTAAACTAGACTTGATGCACCTATAGCTACAGATCTATTTTTAACTGCCTTTCCATTGTCCCTGTAACTTAATGGCTACTTCCTGATACTTTGCTAGTTTCTGTCTACTTCTCATAGTGGTTTTTTCATTATTTTGGACTGTAAAGTCAATTATCTGGCACTTTCCATTCTCTGTCTACTACTATAAATGAGGCCTTCTAGCTGTTATTACTCTGTCAGTCTGAATGTTAAACTTCCACATCTTATATTCCTATTACATTATTATTATTATTATTATTATTATTATTATTATTATTATTATTATTATTATTATTATTATTATTATTATTATTATATGAAAACTCACAGCTTACCTTGCTGTGTATGATGGAAAGTGTCAGCTGCCCACAGCCAGCAGACTAAGGTGACACTTATTTACTGGTCATGCTGAGAACTCTTGCAGTTCCAAGCAATGCTAATTTTTGTAGGTGTCCTACCTTCACACCTATTTTTTTCATCCATGTTGGTAGCTGAGTGCTGATATTTCCAAGGGCACCAGTTACTATTGGTATCCCGCTACTCTACTCATTAACCACAACTTTCGTTTCACCTTCATCCTGTTATCACCGGGGCATACTCTTTAGATTATCATAGATGTTCTTTGTTTTTTATTCATCACAACAATCTCTGGTTTTCAATGTCTGGTCCGGTGATCACAATGAATCATTACATCCCACAGAATTTTGCAATTGTCATTTTCGGGGACTCCTTCTGGAGTTTCCTCATACCACATTTTGCACTTTGTAAACCGGGATTTCCACAGACTTCCAAATAGATCATTCTTGCCACATTATCATGGCATCTTTTGTATTTGGGTTGTGTGAATTTCGGGCATTCGCTAATGATGTGCCATACCGTTTCACCGCTCTCACCAAACATTCTGCATTTGTCGCAATCGGTAGTGTTGTCTATTCTGCACTTCCTTAACGCTTGTTCCTGAGCTGCGCATATGAGTGCGTCTGTTTCTATCTTCAGGTCACTTCTCCTCATCCATAACCACCAGTCCTCTGTATCTTGATGGTCATATCTCTTGCAAACTCGCCGTACATTTTCTTTTCCTTCCATGCTTTTTCTTTTCTTTTTTTTTTTTTTGTTCATTTCTTGTGTAAACTTTTCTTTAGTTACACAATTTTCAGTTTTGATGACGCCGGGCGTCTTCGTGTGGTTCAACAGTGGTTCCACGGCATTTTTTATATACCGCTCTAGGCTATTTCCCTCTACTTCGAAACAGTCCTGGAAAACCCCTCTCACCCTTTCCTCTGGACAAATACAGCCGATCGGTGTCACTCTTAGGGCAGAAGGCTCCCTGAACCGTCAACATTTTTCTGGTCTTGTTTTCCATTTTCTTCACTTTTCTCTTCATTTTATAATTCTCGCTCCATATCGAAGCGATGCTATCGTCCAACTGCTTGGATTATATTCCATCCAGTCTATTTTGGGCGCAACACCAACCGCAGTCCTCATTTCGTTTTCCATTATCTCATTGAACTCTAGTACACCAAGGTATGTGTTTCTTTCCGATTCATTTTGCTTAATTAAGTCTCTGTTCGGTAATTCTATCCATGCCACTTTGTATGGAGATTATTCCAATATCAGTACTAAAATGGTGGGCCGTGCTCACCAAGGAACTCACCTGTGTCTCATGTTTGCCATACAGTTTCAAATCATCCATGAAGATGTGGTGGTTGATTGTTTGGGATTTTTCCTTCAGTTGGTACTCCAGGTTCATTTTCCTAAGTACCAAAGTTATCATGCAGAAAACAAAAAGCAACGGAGATAGGGTATCACCCTGGAAAATCCCTCCAGTATTATTATTATTATTATGTTGTTTTTTTTTCTTCTTTCTTCAAATTTTGTTCCATTTCTCGCCGAGTGTTTTCCGTACACCTAGGGCAGACAAACTCGTTGTATGCATTCCCAGTTTACACACGCAAATTCACAGGTAAAACATGTATTTAAGAAAAAAAGAATTCATGAATGAATGTTGTTTTCACAGCTATAATGCTCTTCTCAGTACATGAGTCGTTCCAGTTAGCACGATTTTTTGCACTTCCTGTAGGGATGATAAGCCTGGTATCATTCTCAAATAGGTTTCAGTACCTTTTTTTATCATTCCTAGAGATCCTACAATCACTGGTATGATAGTCGCCTTGAGGTGCCACATTTTTTCAATTTCTATTAGCAAGTCTTTATATTTACTGATCTTGTCAAATTCTTTCGCCGCTATATTATGATAAGAGGGAATACTCATGTCAATTAATAAACACGTCTTCTTTGTCTGATCTTTTATAATAATATCCGGTTTATTAGCTTTTATAGTCTTATCAGTATGTACGGGGA
>NC_069002.1:24527778-24535678 GCF_001194135.2 Octopus bimaculoides
CATGAAGAGGTGAGATTTCTGCACTTGTTATGGCAGTTCTCAAGGATCATGCGATTAATTAAGAGCTGATCTTTGCATCCGTATGAACCTCGTCTGCATCCTTTTTGTTCAGTGGGAAAGAGGTTATTCTCTTACATAAACGTATACGTTTTCTCCACTAGAATAGATGTCAAAATCTTATAGGCAGTAGACAAACATGTTATTGGCCGGTAGTTTTTTTGGTCTTTGGTTTCGTTATTTTTCGGGAGGAGGTAATTATTATTATTATTATTATTATTATTGTTGTTGTTGTTGTTGTTGTTGTTGTTGTTGTTGTTGTTGTTGTTGTTGTTATTGTTGTTGTTATTATTAAGGTGGTGAGTTGGCAGAATCGTTAACACTGCGGGCAAAATGTCTAGTGACATTTCAACCGTCATCACGTTCTGGGTTCAAATTCCGCCGAGGTGGAGTATGGCTTTTATTCTTTCAGAGTCGGTAAATGAAATACCAGAGAAACACTGGGGTTGATGTAATCGACTAGTTCCCTACCCCAAATTTTCAGTCCTTGTGCCTATAGTAGAAAGGATTATTATTATTACTGAGTGAGAGAGCAGTGCATGCCATCAAAGTGACACTGAGGTAAAATATGCAAATCTCAGTATACCCATCATGACTACCCGTCTGATATGGGTACACAAGGCACATGCATCACAACCATGTGTGCGTTACATGGTGATCTCGTATCAAGATAAACAGCGCATGACTTCGCAGGTGGGGCCCAGTTAGAATTTTCTGCAGGTCGAGTAACCCATCCCGATCAAAAGGTTTCTGAATAAGGATTGTTTAAGAATGTTGAATGAGACACTCATATTTCCAAAGGTGAATTATTCAAATCCCAAAGAATTCCTCTCAATACATAGCTATGATGCTCCCCCACTACTTCTGTTCGTGATCAGAAATGCACATATCGTCAGCCACCAAGGGACGTGCTCAACTGGTTATGGTCAAGCTACTGACAAACAAATTTCTGGTGCTGAGCAGAATATTTACAGCACTTTCAATCAGTTAAGATGAGAATCCATGAGAGCCACTACCTGGTACTGCATCAGGTATTTTATTATTGTTATTGTTATTCTTATTATTAATTGTAATATATATTTTATTGGTTTGAACGATATTTGGACGACCTGCCTATCGTTGTCGAGTTCAAAATGAAAAGCGTTGCATATAAATTCAAAATTATAGAAATTCAAATTTAAAAGTTTGAACAAGGGCAACCTGCGTTCCCACGTTGACGGAATGACATTATCAGTCTTTACAACTAGGAAAAAGAAATAGAAAGAAAAAAGTGAAGGCAGATAAATAAGAAAAAAGAAAAAGAAAAGGAAGGAGAATATTTAATCAAACAGTTCTGTGTAAATATGATGAAATTCCCGTGTCATTTTGTTCATTCCTCCTCGATAAAGACAGACAGGCTGTCGAAATATCGTTCAAACCAATGAAATATCTATTGCAATCGCATCGCGCTCTCTGTATTGTCTATTTGTGAGGAGTTACGTCAATCCTTTAAAATAATAATAATAATAATAATAATAATAATAATAATAATAATAATAATAATAATAATAATAATAATAATAATAATAATAAAGAAATCATTACTATTATCATTATTTAAAACATCGCACAATATCCAATATCGAGATATTGTTGATTGAATATCTTCTATCTACCGGGGTTTTACATTGTCTGTCACAACAAGGATTTCAGGCAGACAGTACTTTACGTAATATGCACGCAGTTCAAAGTAATGCCGATTTTTTTTTCCAAACACCCAGATTCTAGAGTATTTCTAAATTTTCTAGGTGTCTCTTCAAGTTGGGCGATATTGAACCCAGTGCTCCGATGACTACAGGGAAAGCTCATTTCCCAGATTTCGGTGTTTATCAATCGTTTCTCTTTTTTTTTTTCATGATAATATGTTGATCTCCTGGCACTGGCCCGTCGATTATTAGGCACACTTGTTTGTCCCTCCTAAAGGTTATTATATCCAGCCTTCGGTGTTCTAACACCTTGTCTGAATTTTGCCTTCCCCTTTTCCTCCATTATTTGTTGCGGTGTATGTTGGTACCTAGCATCCGTAACCTCATATACATACGTTAGGCATAGTAGCCAGTGAAGGTTTGGAGCTACCTTGTCCTGTCTGAACTTGTACTCTTTCTGCACAAGACTTTCAGAAGCACTAACGATGTGACTCACGCTTTCGACCCTGTTACCACACACTCTTCTGAGGCTCGTTGCACTTGTGTGATATATATCACTTTTCATTGAGTTGTTATTCAATGCCTGATCCTAGGCAGCGATGATTAGGCCTTCAGTCTTCTGTTTTAGGTCACCCTTGCTGAGCCACTTCCATGTTTTTTTAATTTGTTGGTTTCACGGTGGAACTACGTAATTCCATGCGGATTAGAGTTTCTTCTGTCTCGTTGGCTGTTGGTGATCGGAATTCATTAGCACTCTCAACTCCATTATTGGTAAATCCTTCTGCATTAGCAGCATACTGTAGCAGGTCTTCTTAGCTGTTTACTAAATATTCAGCCATGGTTCTTCTTTCACTGTTCAAGCACTCCTGTGCACTAATCAGCCCACGTCTGCCTTTACAACTCTTCATGTAGGGCCAGTGTACGATCACATTAGGCTGGCGGACACCATGCATTGTCATTGTCTTTGGGGTAGTGCAATCGAGTTGGTTAATCCCCGCTCATGTCCGTTTCAAAATGAGTGCACTATAGGTGAATACAGCAACAGCCATTATGTTGGTGGCAGTTTCAATGTTCCTTAAGTACAGTTTTTATTTTCTCTGTGCAAAAAATTGTCCAGTTCCAAGATCCCAAGGTACTTGTACCCATCATCGCCCGGGTCTTCCATTCTCTCTGCGTTTGGCAACTATGCCCCTACAATCTGCACTTTTCCCCTGTTTTAAACTGAGCATCACACACTTCGATAAACCGAATTCCATCCCTATATCCTTGCTGCACATCTGTACAGTCTCAACCACCCTCTCCATTTCAGGTTCTGTTTTTGCGAACAGTTTTAAATCTTCCAGGAAGAGAAGGTGGTTGAGACGAAGTCCATTCTCTCTCAGCTCAAAGCGTGCGTTGACTCTGCGTAGGAATACAGAAAGTGGGAGCAAGAATATAACAAATAACAAAGGTGAACAAAAATCTCACTGGAAGATACCTCCTTTGATTTTTACCTCAGCTGAGTGCTGGTTGTAACAGAAAAGACGTGTTTTCCAACTTGGCATGCTTTTCTTAATCAGTGCACACAAGTTCTCTGTTATTCCACACATGTCGAGTTTCTAAAATCCACGAATGCGATAACATTTCGTAAGCCTTCATAATGTCTATCGAGGTCATGCATAAGGTTTTTGGAATCGTTTGCAGTTCATCATTACGACCTTGTCGATCACAAGGTGGTCCTTGATGCCCTTGTCTCCTTTTCAGCATCCCTTTTGTTCTACTGGAAGCAGATTGTTTTTCCTGCGTAGATGTCTGTTCACATCTTCCATAAGAGACAAGCAATGGGTCGGTAATTGCCAACCTCATTGCCTTTTGACCGATCTTTCATCAACAGTGTTGTTTATTCTTCTACAATCCATTCTGGAACTGCTCCACTCTGTAGGCAATTGTATAATTGCAACGCCGTCTGTTCCTGCCGCTTTCCAGTTTGGCAGTTTTGATACCTGTGCAATTAAATCTTGTTATGCGTACATGGTCTTGTCGTGGAGACCGCAGGCCATGGAGTTCGGATATCACGGAATGAATCCACTCGTGCCGTTACATTGCAAGTCTCATTGTTATGACCATAGCTTAATATGTAATTGTCTAATATTCACTTCGGATTTGAGGCGGCAAGATGGCAGAATCGCTAACACGCCGAGCGGCATTTCGTTCGTTTTTACATTCTGAGTTCACTTTTCGCCAAGGTCGTGTTACCTTTGATCTTTTCGAGCTCGACAAAATAAGTACCAGTAGAACATTAGGGTCGATGTAATCGATTTACCCCGCTCTCGAATTGCCAGTCTTGTGCCAAAATTTGAAATTAATATTTATCACGGCTTCAGTAACCCCGTTATTCCTTTTAATTTAAAATGTTTAATTATTACTGATATGATCATTCTTAAATATAACAGTATCTATTTCAACACACGGCTTCACATTAAGAATCTCGCAAAACAAATACATATACTTAACCAACATTTACAACAAAACTTTCATTACGATTAATGGTGCGCCTGTTTCACAGAAGAGAGTATCCGGTGATTATAAATAGCGTAAAAGTACAGCCTGAAAGTAACAGGGAAAGACATGAGAGAGCATCGAGAAACAACCTTGGGAAAAGGTTGCGCAGAACAGAACCATTGTGACACACCTTCATGAATAAAGGCGGGAATTTCTTACAAATGTCTTAAATTTAAATAGCCCGAACTAAATGTGAGCGCCACATATCCCAGTCATTTGATACCTCGAATAAAGTTTCATGCCAAATATACTCTACGTGTATCCGTTATTTCTGTGCCAGAATTCGCCTCAGCTAATATAAAGGGAAAAATATAACGCAACCAACCGCGTAACGTAACTCATACAATTTCTTGATTACGGATCGATGAACATTAATTTTATATCAATGTCTGTTCGGATATGATCTTAATGATCGTACTATGCTCACTCCTAAGGATTTATAAGCTGCTCGAAGCTTAGAAAGCCAAGGTATCAGGTATCAGTTGTACATGTGCGATTCGTCTCAAGATGTAAATCAATATATATGACTTTGATGTAGGACTTTTGGAAGAGCCATGAAGCTAGAGTTAACAGGTTTGCGATCATTGAGCTTAGAAGATAACGGTTCGTCTTGTTATCGAGACATCGTAAGTAAATAACAGATGTAAGAAGCTACGAAATTTTCAAATCGATTAGTGAATTTTATATGACGTTGTGCAATATGACAACATAATCACGAAACACTTGTTGCGAGTAAAGATTAATAAAAAGCTCAGTGAACGAGGTACAACCCAAAGAAGATTGTGAATTATACTAGTAACCCTTTTGCATACATGAAGAATTAAACGTAAAGCAATAATCGTTTCTACTCTAGGCCCGAAATTTTGGGGGAAGGGGTCAGACAATTAGATCGCCCCCATTACGCAACTGGTACTTGATTTACCGACCCCGGAGGGATGAAAGGCAAAGTCGACCTCGGCGGAATTTGAGCTCAGAACACAAGGACAGACGTAATAACGCTAAGCATTTAGCCCGGCGTGCTAACGTTTCTGCCAGCTCGACGCCTTATGCGTAAAACAATAATACATTATTCCATTTCAGTGTTATACATTTGTGATGTCTTCAAGTTTTGGTATACTTTTACTTTTACCTTTGCTTATTTTTGCCAAAATCTGTGGCCATTCTGGGGTACCACCGTTTATGTGTTGCATTCATTTATATACATTATAAGAAGAGTTATTTAACGATTTTCTTGTGTCTGAGGAGAGTAATTCTCTTTTAGTGCCTGATTATTTAACACACTCACTGGTGAAGTTTCCACTCATTTATTTATTTATTTTTCTAAAATTTTCATTGTGCCTTGCAACCTTTTCAATTGTCGTTGACTCTGTCCGTTATCCGATCTGCGCTCTTTTTATTTGTTTGTGCGCATACACATGTATGTATGTATGTATGTATGTATGTATGTCATTATTCTATTTCAAGATTTCTTGCCATTAGAGAAAAAACCGGTTTCTAATCTAGATCCAAGGTTCCTTCATTGGAATTTCAATATCAACAACAGAGTATAAGTGTGTGTATGCATGCATATAAGTGTGTGTATGCATGCATGTATACATGTATGTATGTGTATGCGTGTGTATGCGCACAAACAAACAAAAAGAACGCAGCTCGGATAACGGACAGAGTCAACGACTATTGAAAAGGTGGATAGACGCAACGAAAATTTTAGGAAAAATAAATAAGTAAATGAGTGGAAACTTTACCGGTGAGTGAGTTAAATAATAAGGCATTAATAGAATGACTTTCCTCAGACACAACCAAATATGCTTCAACACATGAACTCACATGAATCTTGCAAACCAAAAACGAAATATTCAATAATTGTTTTAGAGAAAATATAATTTGAACAAAAGAAAATTTAAGAGAGATTGAATGAAATATTATAATTATCCCCAAACTCACGTGCCTTGAGAGAAATGCGTGGGCTGCGAACATCTTGGAACACTTAATGAAGACTTTATTTATTTCGACTTCAAGTACGAAAGGTATAGATTTTGATTTACGACATTTATCAATAAAATATAGCTGTTAGCCCAATCTCAAGTTGCTCTATGAGAGTATGTATTAGATAATAAATCTCAATTAGATATTTATTAGCGTATACTGAAATCCATGAGCTGATTTCATCTCGCACGGCAATCTGCTACGTAACATCATGGTAAAGTAATATCTTTGAAATAACCTCAAATGAATTGTAAATTTCGAACCAACCAAAGTCTTGTGAATGGATTTGGTAGACGGAAACTGAAAGAAGCCTGTCATATAAATACTTATATATGTGTGTGTAGTCTGTGTGTGTGTGTGTGTGTGTGTCCGTCTGTCTGTCTGTCTGTGTGTCTGTGTGTGTATATTGCCTTATGTGTTTGTTCCCTGTCATCGTTTGACAACCAGTTTCGATGTGTTTATGTCCCTGTAGAGTAGCGGTTCGACAAAAGATATCAATAGAATAAGTACAATGCTTTAGATGGATAAATACTGGGGTCGACTCATTCAACTAAAAAAGCTTTTTTGGGGCGGTGCCCCAGTATGGCCGAAGTCTAATTACTGAAACAAGTAACAAGACAAAAATAAAGGATACAATCTCCGATCGATGAAATTTTAGCGGTTACTCACACACAAAACGAGGACCAATTGTGACCATGTTTCCTTACTTCCGTCAGATACTGCATTCGAGATATATAAGTACTTATTCTTATCATTTTGTGTAATATTTCCAGTTCTACAACAATTCACTACAATCTATGGAAGGCCGATAACGTTTTCTGTCCCCGAAAAGGGTAACCCTTTCCGACTCTGTCAACTGCTTGCATATAATCTGCTTCACATTATTACTTTGGCCGGCTCTTTACATTTGGAGCGCAAATTCCACTTAGACCAACTTAGCTTTTAATTCCTTCAGGGTTGATAAAACAGAATACCATTTGAATACCGGGGTTGATGTAATCAACATACTTTTCCCTCTCAAAATTTCTTGCCTTCTACTAAAACTTAGAAATATCATTCTCCTTGTTGCTGTTGTTATCAGTACGGTGAGCGGCCAGAGCCGTTAGAGCGTCAGACAAAATACTTAGTGATATTTCTTCTTGACCTTAAAAATCTACGTTCGAATACTGCTGAGAACTTTGTTTTCATCATTATGGGTCGATAAAATAAATAACAGTCTAATACTGGGATTCATAGTCTGATGTCTTCATTTCATAGTTATTTGGGGTTATTTCATAGTTTCGCAGAAACTTTAGAATGTCAAAAAAATTACTTTCGTGGTATATATATATATATATATATATATATATATGTGTGTGTGTGTGTGTGTGTGTGTGTGTGTGTGTGTGTGTATTCAATTCTCACTGGGATCAATTTCATATTTCGTCCCCAACTCCAGGATCAATAAAATAAATCAAATACTTGGGACAAAATGGTATCGACTGACCACTTCTTTCAGAATGTTTAGTTTTGTGCCGAAGCCAGTAGCAAGTATTTATATTTAGTGTGCAAGTCTTTAAGAAATTAGTTAGAATTATATTTCGAAACATATATTCTGTTTATTGTGATAGTAAATATTCTACATTGTATAA
>NC_069002.1:24535878-24546712 GCF_001194135.2 Octopus bimaculoides
TATTCAATAACGTTTTAACTTCTTGAATAATAAATATTTCATTAGTGCCAACGGAGAACAAATTCAACCGTATCACAAACAGGTGATACGGCTGTCGTTGTTGTTGTTGGTGGTGGTTGCGGTGGTGGTGGTTGCGGTGGTGATGGTGGTGATGGTGGTGGTGGTGGTGGTGGTGGTGGCTATTAATTTCACAAGTGCATAAACAGTACTTTTATACTGCTTTATAACGGGATTCTCCCGTTATTTTCTGTTTGTTTTTGGCAACATTAATATTAAATTAAGTACATTTAAATTTCTTAGAATTTTCCTTTTTTTTTTAGCAAATTACTCGAGGCCAATATTTTTTTTTCTTATTCAATATTATTTTATATATTCATAAGATTTTAAAATATTTAGCAGAGATGTTTATAGAATGGTATGCACATTAAGACAAGTATGGCGTTGTGCCTGGTTACACTCTCTTTTCATGTTCGTGTATATTGTTACGTAGACACATCCTCATGTTTGGATAATGCACCACGCAACATACAAACACAGAAACAAGAAACACCAACACACCGACACACACACGCATAAATACTTTTATACATATTGTAATATGAATATTACATTTGTGTGAGTGTATATGCTCGTATGCATGCATGTATGTTTATATATATATATATATATATATATATATATATATATATATATATATATATATATATATATATATATATATATATTCATGTATATTTATATCTATATATGCACTCACAAACCTGCATCCATATATATGTGCGCGTGTGTGAGTGTGTAAATATATATATGCATATATAAATACATATATATATATGCATATATATACATATATATATATATACATATATACATGTATATATATGTATATATATGTACATGTGTGAGTGTGTGTGTATATATATATATTTATGTAGTTAAGTTTGATGTTTACACACCTACTGCGTAGGTTGCCCGTGTGTGTGTATGTGTGCGTGTGAGTGTGTAGTTATGAAAGCTGGTAGGTAGGACGTCATTGAACAGAACTTAGAAGCAGTTGCGAATTCAGTCACTCGTAGTCACACAGAACGCAGTCACACACAAACACACGCACATTGTCACACACACACACACACACACACACACACACACACAAATATACACATCTTTGAGTGCATTTTTGTACGTAATTGTGTATAACGTTTATTGTATATACGATTAGAAATACAAGGACGTTCTTCCATTGCAGGTGAACCAGGGCGGGTTCGTCATTAAAGAGGGAGATCTAATGAGGGCTTTCTCTGCGCTAAACATTAGAAATATACACACAACATAGAAAGTTTCATGAAATTCTAGTTCAAGGAGTTGTCGATATTTTCAATAGCACTTAATTAAGTTCCATGTTATATAGACTTCCAGAATTTTCATATTTTCAAGTATTTCATTAATGTATTTCTATTTTTATATACATACGTATGTAAATGTCTTTATTTTTATTTTTATTGATTCTCATACTTATATTCAGAACTGTTTGTTCCTGTTTATCATTATCAATTGATACACCAGACATCGTAATACGTTGCATAATAGATACGAAGCCAACGAAATTCGCAGATAATATCATGCATCCGCAATCGAGAGAGATATCATACACAGATACCACCAACAACTCCAACACACGCACACTCACACACGATCATACACATACATATATATGTGTGAGAATTTACAAAAGAAAACAAAAGGCGAAGACGGGTGTGTAAACAAACAGATGTATTAGTTTAACGCTGGGGAAGTGAGAAAGTCTTTTCCGTTTCGAGCCTACGCTCATGTTTGTGTGTGTGTATATATATGTACATGCATTTATGTATGTACATATATATACATAAATACATATGCATATATACATAGGTACATGTATATATATATATATATATATACATACATGCACACATAAACACACACTTAATATGGATATAGACAGAAAAACGAAAACAGACAGACAGATAGATAGATAGATAGATAGATAGATAGATAGATAGATAGATAGATAGATAGACATATAGACAGACAGACAGATAGATAGATAGATAGATAGATAGATAGATAGATAGATAGATAGATAGATAGATAGATAGATAGATAGATAGATATACAAAGAAAGGAAGGAAGAGAGAGAGATGGTGACCATTCAAAGATTGTCGAGTACAATATTCAGGCGACTGACTTTAAGTTTTTTGAAGCTTTTGAAATCGTTTCAACATCGTTATAATATACAGCATGTTTGAGATACATTTATATATGCTATAAACAAAGACAATAGCTGGTTAAAGAATTTGTAATTCCTTCAGAAGAAAGTATCACAAATAATAGAAAATATCCTGAAATATGCCAAACAAGAATGTAGGAATATTTTAGCCGTATTTGTAGGCAGGTTATCTGTTCATCTTCTGCCAAGAGAAAATAGTTTATAGCAATTTGTGTGTAGTTTATAGCAATTTGTGTGTAGTTTATAGCAATTTGTGTGTGTCGTCTCAAACAGAGCTTGGTAACAAGGATTGGTTAATCAATAGAAATATAACACAGTGACGCAATCAGTAGAAATGTCAGGTAAACTGATGGGCGTGTGTCTTTCTCGCTACGAAATATATTACATTATGGTTAAGGCAAAAGTATTGTGTTTGTAACCAGAACAAGCGGTCGATTAAATTAGCTTGCTTTCTCATTAATTAAAGCCTCATCACTGATCACTTACCCATTTTTATCCACTCATGGAATCGTAAATTATAATCATATTTACAATGCTAGGTTGAAAGGTGTGGTCACTGAAAACACACCCTCGTAAATATTCCTTGCCCAGCATGGCCGCAGTCAAATGGCTGAAGCAAAGAAAAGAATGATGAATTTATTCTATCTCTGTGTAATTTGTTTATATAATTGGTTTCTTTACATATTTTAACATCGTTTTAAGTTACAAACTTTGAGACAACTCTGAAAACCACTTCTTATAAATTTTGTGAAGGATTATACCTCAGATTCAGTATAAAGGTCACTAAAATTAATTTAGCATAACGAATTATGCGTTCAACCTGACAAGCGCGAATGTCAGTACAGTCAGTATTCAATGCAGTAAAATATTTCTCTGAGCTCATTTCTTACATTATAATTGTTTTGCTTAACACTCCACTTATTTCATACGCCTCCAATTCTAATCGAATTTCTACCGAGAGTTTTGAAAATATTTTGCACAATTGAAGATAAATACAGATGAAAACAAACAGAAGTAATTGCTTGCACCTGATAACTGGACATTTAAGTTAGACACTCATCTCACTGTTATTTCTAGTTGGAATGTAGGTATGTACATATATATATATATATATATATATATATATATATATATATATATATATATATATATATATATATATATGTGTGTGTGTGTGTGTGTGTGTGTGTGTGTGTAGAAGGTTGAAAAGTAACACACGAGTTGATATGTACAAGGAAACTAAAACAAGGTAGGAGATGCTAAAATAATTTTATCATGAAATACATTTTGCATGCACGCACACACACACATACACACACACTTTGCATGTATCTCTGTATCCATATGTGTCTACGTGCATAGGTACACCATTATCCATACACACGCAGACGAGGGTCGATTCATATGGAAAAGAAAGTGAACAAAATATGACCACTTGTAAGTTCGATTTAAAGAAAAATTTAAAGATAATCAAACCAAGTGTGCATCATTTCGAGCCACCCAACCAATAAACATTTCTACCAAATTTAGTGAAAATCTGTTCATAATAATAAAAATAGTCTTTACTATAGGCACAAGACCTGAATTGGGGGAGGGGTGGATTAGTCAATTACATCGACCCTGAAAGGATGAGAATAAACAAGAATGATCCTTTGGGAGTTCTATGGAAATCACGGACTACAAAGAAAAAAGACGTGGTATGAGAAAATCCCAGGAGTCAACGAGAATGAAGATTGCAAAATCCTGTCGGTTGCAAGGATTCAATGCGGTCGACTTTGCCTTTCATCCTTTGAAGGTCAATAAAATAAGGACCAGCTGAGCATTATTTTGCTAAGACGTTGCTTTTTCAGAAAACGAAAAAATAGTTTCACCATTCCATAGCAAAATAGTTGTACTACACTTTGATCCTTTTGGTTATCTTGGCATCTGAAGCAACTGGAGATACGATAGTTCGAACAAAAGAAGGGGCTATTGCAAATAATTGGCCAAATTTGAACACATGACAGTTTAACATAGTGACAACAAGATGTACACACACACACACACACACACATATATATATATATATATATACCAGGTATAGCTATCCATGTACTGTGCCGTATATTTTTACAGTCAGATGCCAATTAATTAAGACGTTCAACGGACCTACATTGTGAAGGTGAAGGCTGGGCATAAAGATAAAGTCTTTGATGATATTTGGTGTCAGTTTTTACTTTATAAGAAGAAGGCAAAGATTTTTATAAATAAGCTTCCACGTAATTGAGGGGTCATTTCCTATTCAGTCTGCACGGAATCATTGTGCGAAATTCTTCTTCAAACCGAGATCGCAGTTAGTGTGCCGAAAATTTTGACTCTAAATAATATATAAGTGAAGTTAATAGGGTTTTTTTTTCTGTTTTTCAATTACTAATTTGTATCTTCCATAATATAATTCCTTATTTATTATCCGAAAAATCTTGTCTTGTAGAAAGAGCTTGTATTCAGAAATTTTGTAGCGCTTACGCTGCTAGTAAAGCTTCCATTAGCACGCGAGGTACGGGAAATATTATTTTTGTTTCCTGAAGTGTATACATTTCTGTGCCGCTGTTGATGTTACTGTTCTGGTTAGCATTGTTGTAATTGTTGCAGACTATGAAAATATCACCACCTCGGGCTAGTCATGCTAGCGTTTTTAGCTGTTAAATTATTTGCTTTTTGTTCATATTCAACATTAATAACTTGCTTTACAATACAATTGTTTTAGTCTTTTACATATATGTTTGTTCTCAGTTTGTGAACTATGCTATTTTGTTCATGGTTAATATTCATTTGGGGTCGTATCTAGAAGACGTCATCTTAGCAGGAAACTACACAGAGATGAAGAAATAAAATAATTATAAACAAAAGAACCGACATTATGTCTACCTCGATATGGGGTAGACACCGAAAAGTTGGAAAGAACTGATTGTGACGAATTCGAAGGAAAAAATGTTTTCACTTTGACTGGCAAAACAGAAAGATATTATCAAATCACCAAAACATTATGAGTGCATGCACTCATAATTCTACATTCAATAATAATAATAATAATAATAATGATGATGATAATTTCAGATTCTGGCACAAGGCCAGCAATTTCGATCGATGAGGCAAATCGACTGTATCGACCTCAGTGCTCAACTGGTATTTAGTTTCTCGACCTCGGAAGGATGAAAAGAAAAGTCAAACCCGGAGGCATTTTGAATTCATACCATAAAGACGAATGAAATGTTGCTAAGCATTTTTCCCGGTGGGTGTGGCTAACAATTCTGCCAGCTCATCACCGGGAATAATAATAATAATAATAATAATAATAATAATAATAAGGAAAAATACACCAGGAAAGTGTAGATAGTGGCCACACAACAATACCAAATAATATAAACACTGAGATAGTAAAACACGAAGACAAATGTAACATTTCCACCAAAAACGAAGTAGATAAACAACAACAAGCCCTGACCGCAGAGATGTATAAAAATGTACATAAAGCACCAATCCAGAACACCACAGACAAACATATGAATGAAAAGGAAGGCGAAACGAATCTAAAACCTGGAAACAACGAAGGGAAACCTAATTATTATGATACTATAAAAATGAGAATAATCAAAGAACTGAAAACCACAGATCTCAGAATGTACCACAAATTACACCTCCCAAAAATCAAAATAGACAATAAAACAACGTCAATAATAAATAGCATAAACCTGGCCGTCACGGAACTAACAACCACAGAAACAACAGGCAATATCACTGAGCTAAATGACATAATATATGCAGCAGCCACTGCAGCCACAAAAGAAGCAGGATACTCCCTCAAACCCATCCAAACAGGAGTTCCACGACCCAAACAAACCTTGTGGATAAATAACATCCAGAACAAAATTTAAAAAAAGAGAAAAGATCTATCGATTCTCAACGAAATTAGTAGACAATCAACACAACTAAGTAACAAGAAGAAAACAAAAATACTGTACAAATACAACATTACAGAAAAAGATTTGCCTGAGGTAAAAGAAAAGCTAAAGCAAGATATCCTTGCCAAAGCACAAAGGATCCGCCGGTATGAGAAACGCCAACGTTTCTTTGAACAAAACAAACAATTCAAATCCAACCCCAAGATCAGGCTCTCGCTACCAATTCAGTGAAGAATAACATCTATAAAAAATTTCTGACACCCAGAAATGCAGACTCTGTGGAAAGAGTGTGGAAAATGTGATCCACTTGGTAAGTGGATGTGAGACCCTTGCGCAAAATGGGTACAGGCAACGCCATGATAAAGTGTGTGTGTGTGTGCGTATCTTCATTGGCACTTATGCCGTAAATACTAATATGAAGTAGCAGAGAACTGGTGCAAAAATGTACCAAGTAAAGTTATACAGCATTCTCTTTACTTGTTTCAGTCATTTGACTGCGGCCATGCTGGAGCACCGCCTTTAGTCGAGCAAATCGACCCCGGGACTTATTCTTTGTAAGCCTAGTACTTATTCTATCGGTCTCATTTGCCGAACCGCTAAGTGACGGGGACATAAACACACCAGCATCGGTTGTCAAGCAATGCTAGGAGGACAAACACACACACACACACACACACACACACACATATATATATATATATATATATATATACAATATATACGACGGACTTCTTTCAGTTTCCGTCTACCAAATCCACTCACAAGGCTTTGGTCGGCCCGAGGCTATAGTAGAAGACACTTGCCCAAGATGCCACGCAGTGGGACTGAGCCTGGAACCATGTGGCTGGTAAGCAAGCTACTTACCACACAGCCACTCCTGCACCATATAAAAGTAAATATACTCTGGGAGTATGGGAGTATATTCCGAGAGTATGGTTTTCTGACGGATCGTGTAATCGAACACCGTCAGCTGGATATTGTCATATTGAATAAGAGTGACAAATACTGTCAGATCATTGATGTAGCCATACCAAATGACATGAATGTCGTGAGTAAAGAGGTTGAAAAAAATCACCAAGTGCTCCGAATTGAAAGTGGAAATGGCAAGACTGAATGGAATGCGACAGGGTAATGTAAAAGTGATACCAGTGGTGATCTGAGCATTGGGCTCAATTCCTTTGAAACTTCAAGACTTCTTAAGGCAACTGGAAATCCCGTGCAAGATTGATGTCTTTCAAAAAGCAGCCTTATTGGGCACAGCAAACATCTTAAGGAAACTATTATCTGTCTGAGGTCCTTGTTGTGACTTGACAGATGACTAAAAACTCCGGTGCATTTTTATCTACACTGTGTTACGAAGGAATAATAATAGTAACAACAACAACAACAAAAACAATAACAACAACAACAGCAACAACAACAACAACAACAATAATAATAATAATAATAATAATAATAATAATAATAATAATAATAATAAATAATGATAACTATCTTCTGTCATTACAAGATTATTAAGTGACAGCTGGGTGACAATTTCAAAATATCTCAGGGCTTGGATGACGTATTTCTTAATGCAAAGAGTCGTATGATATACAAAGCATTCAAATTCTAAACAAAAAAAATTAAACATATTGAAATATATCATGTAAGTAATTTCCATTTGGTGAATTTGATGGCACTTCTGCTATGTGTTTTTTTTTGTTATTGTTGTTGTTGATGCTGTTGTTGTTGTTGCTGTCGTTGTTGTTGTTGCTGCGGTCTAGTACCAGGGCAGCCGCCACCATTCCACAATTTCCTTCACGTATAATGTGTCTACAATTTCATTATGTTAAGTGTTTGGTCGTTTTGTTTGCTTTTTTCATAGCACCCTGACATGTTTTACGAATTCCTAGACGAGCCCTCCATTTATTTATTATTAAAACTTATTAAATAATATTATTACAAAGTTTAAAATAGTTTCGTACGTCTAGACAGAAATATCAATTATTTTTAGTCAATATCGAAGAACAGAATTGTCACCTTCATGGTTTTCCCACGGGCTTTATCAGCGTATTTGAACCGGAATCAATCGAGATTAGAAATTGCACCTTCGAAATTAAATCACCAGAAACTTACGTCTTCCTTTCCAAAACTCCCCAGAGTATCTATAAATATTATTTCCTCATATTAATATTATTCAATCGAAATGTTTTCAATTCCGTTTTCTGCGACACTATAATTTTAGATAATATCGCATATAATATTATGTATTGTGAATGTATCTGAAAGTGGACAAAGGCATAACTGCTGGATAAAATCGAATTGCTGCAAGTTATGAAATTAGGTTTTTATATGTTCATAGCCCCATTTCGTTGGTTTTCATATTAAATGAAATGACTACAACTAAAGTAACTGACAGAAAAGGGTGGTGAGATAATAAAGTATTCTCTCGTTCAACATTTCTCTTTATTAAATCGACTAAAGGGAGGATATCTATCAAATGCGCTTCTACAACACCCCAACATTTCCTTATAAACAATTTAGATTCATATTTTGATACGATATATCACTCAGATACGAATGAGATGAAGAGTAGCAGTTTGGTAGAGTCATTTGAACTTCGGTGCTTGCTGTATACGTATTTGTTGTATATCTTGCTGATCTTCAAGTCTTCAGATCGAACCTCGTCGAGGCAATATTCACTTCCATCCCTTCGAAGTCGATAACATAAAATACAAATCATTATTTAGATATATTTAATCGACTTCTCAGCATGTAATGGGCTAACAAAATACGGAGGTACCCATATTCCCGTAGACTTGAGATTCCATTACATCGAGTGACGTCTATTGCCGTCACATCACTATTCTGGAACAAAACGGAACAAAGATCATTCCCGAACCATATATGCTCATGAGGCCAGTTTCTCGAATTCTGTGGTGTATATATTTTCCAGTTTAGAGGTCTGGAGTTGCGTGAAATTAAGTATTTTGCACAAAAACACAACGATTCGCCCGTTCCAAGCATCGATACCACAATCTTACGATCATGAGTGTCACACCCTAACCCTAACCCTAACCCTAACCCTAACCCTAACCCTAACCACTAAGCCATGCACTTCCACCACATCGCTATTATTTACCTGTAATATTTTATATTGTCACAAATATACCGAATACACGCGCAAAAGTATTTTATCTTCATACATACGTTCTCTTTCATAGCGTATCTCATTAAAGAGAGATTACGCAAAAGAAATAAGAATGTCAGAATGTGTGGAATGAGGCGGTAAGGCAGAAAGTTAAATCCAGCATAATCTTTTCTTTTCATCCTTTTCACTTGGTATGATGTTGATGAAACAGAAATACTAATATACTTTGGTTAATTCAAATGAATGTATATCCACTCTTATATAATTTAGATATTCAAACAATCCACGGTTGCTACCTTTGATATTATCGCCCCTTTTCTCCTCGTTGACCTTATCCAAAACGTTTCTTTCCTTCTCATAGCAATGCCATTTTAGAATGAAATGTCATTAATAACGATCAGCAAACAGTTTCGCTGATGTAGTCAGTTATTGACAACCTTAAGAAAGACCTATAATGCAGTTGCAATGCTATGTAATTTTAGCGATTTAGTTCCAAATTATAGCGTGACCTTCATCCCCAGAGCGACCTCATCTTTTGGATTGGATAGTCTGTATTTCACCATACGTGATACCCATCACCACCACCCGCATCGATATTACCAATGTATACTAACCAAATTTCATCTCCCGTGTTTTTCTGCTGCATTAAATTCCAAAAGGAAATATATGCGTAGAAATGAAACTTGTAGAATATGTAAGTTGAAACAATGAGAGACTTGAAGAACAAAAAGGAAACGGACAAAACAAATAACTAGGAAGAGAAGGAATAACAAAACCAATTCATTTGGGAAATAAAGGGCGTTGGTTGTATCTGACAGAAACTTGAAACGGGGAAAGACAAAGATTGAGAGAAGTCAGACAGAGAGCAAACGCCAAATGTGTGGAAAAGAGGAGTAAAGTATTAAGCATTTCGTGAGTGCAACAAATAGCACAAAACGATTATAAATGCTGGTATAACCATGTCAGTAAAAGAGTGAATCTCGGTGATAACCAAGTTTGCAAATTCGAAGTGACAGAAAAGATAGCATCAAGAGATACAGGCTGTGTTGAAGGATGGTAATGACAGGACTTCTCCGTAGAGATAAAGCAAATTATTGAAGCAAGGATGCCAGATATGACTGTAGATGAAAAAACAAATAATAAAACTGTAAAGTAATAGACATTGTAATACCATATGATGGAAGAATGGACATAATAAATCATAAAACTATAATATATATGTGTGTGTGTTTATATATATGTACGTATATGTTTGTGCGTATTCGCATAGACGTACATATATACCATGAACATATCTTTAAACAAAAATGCGCATTATATATATATATATATATATATACAAACAAGCATATGTATGTTTTTATGTAACGTTGTGTGTAAGTAAATGCGGAACAGATATTTTGCCTGAATATTATGTCAATTATGTAATCCTTAGAAAATCCACACACACACACACACACACACACACACAGACACACACACACACATACACAC
>NC_069002.1:24549383-24550794 GCF_001194135.2 Octopus bimaculoides
ACTTATTTCATAGAACATGTGCAAGAAAGCATCATATTCAGTAACGTAACAAGCAAAGGAATATCTAAGTGGAAACAAGCACAGAAACTAAGCGTATGAAAACCCGTGCTGAAACTGCTGCCTTACATATTCTTACTGATAAATGGTAAGAAAACCTTTCAATGGCAAATACCCAAAGATAGCTAATAATGCTGATGTTGACAAAGCCCTTACCCATGAATGGCTAGTGGCTTCTGGCTTAAAATCGGAAACAGAAGGGTTTATCATTGCAGCCCAAGATCAATGCCTACATACATGGAGCTACCAGGTCAACACATTAAAGAACGGCAGTAGCCCAACATGTCGTGCATATAAACAACAAAGTGAAACTACTGATCATGTGCAGTCTTCTCGCGCCTACAGAATTTCTCAACAGGCATGATAGGGCAGCACTGTATGTTCACTGGGTAATTTGCAAAAACCTGGACCTGTCCCATGATAAACACTGGTGGGAAAACAAACCACCTCCAGTGTTTAAAAGCGATCACATCTCACTCTTCTGGAACTTCACTATTCAAACTGACAGAAAGATAGATGCGAATAGGCCAGACATTGTATTGAAAGACTTTAGACAAAAATCATGCCTCCTCATTGATGTGACTGTCCCAATCGATATAAACGTATCTGTTAAGACCTATCAAAACCTGAGCAAGTATAAAGATCTTGAAATATAAATTGGCAAAATGTGGAAGCTGAAGACTAAAACAATACCTATTGTCATAGGTTCCCTAAGAACGATAGCAAAAGGGGTTGATTGCTACCTAGCTCAGATACCAGGAACCCCCAAAATGGCAAAAATTCAAAAGATAGTGTTCATGGAAACTGTCCATATCCTACGTAAAGTACTGTCCATATAATCACAAATTTTAAAATAAACTTATAATTTTCTTGTTTCCTTAAACATTCTCCAGAACAATACTTTGTGCAAAAATAAATATATGACACCCTAGGCATAACACCAAAATGAACTTCTAACTTGATGTCTCTTAAGGTCATTGGGTAAGACTTGGAGCCAATTTGTACAAATACAAGGCAAAAGTCAAACATATAATAATAACAATAATAATAATAATAACAACAACAACAACAACAACAACAACAACAATAATAATAATAATAATAATAATAATAATAATAATAATAATAATAATGATAATAATAATAATATTTTTAAAAGGATTGACGTAACTCTTCACAAAGGTAAACAGTGAAGACGAAGAGCGCGATTCGATTGTAAGATATTTTATTAGTTGAACGATATTCCAACACTAAGTCTGTCTTTGTCAAGTTCAAAATAAGAAGTGATAAAAATTCACAATTACAGAAATTTAAACGTAAAGTATGAGCGAGAGGAACTAGTGTCCACACGTTG
>NC_069002.1:24551866-24552428 GCF_001194135.2 Octopus bimaculoides
GGGAGACAATAAAATACAGGTGTTCTTCTTTCTGACCTTAAAATATTAGATTCAGCCTTATTAACGAAATTGTTTTCCTCCATTTCCAGAATTATTTTGTCAAGTCCCTCTCTGTAATTGGGGTTTGGATCGACAGGTAATTCTTCATATGAAGTTTTGTCAGTTAAAATTTCTTTTCTAACCGAAATATACTCACTTTTGTCCATAAACACGATAGTACTTCCCTTATCCGCCATCTTAATAACAATAGAATCGTTATTAGCTAGACGTCGGAGTGCGTGACGTTGGGAATTTGTGAGGTTATTCCAGGACTTCTCTCCACTTGTTTTAAGGCTTTCTCTAATGCCTGCCTGACAAGATTCAAGAAATTCCGGTAGTGCTTGTGAATGTCCCTCCCGAACTTTATCTGGATATTAATTGGGATTCTTTTCAATCCAATTATGCCAGATTCGATGATCATCATTTTTAGTAAACATAGGGTTTTCTGACTCCTCGTTACCAGTTTTTTCAAAAACATATTCTTTCAGCTTGTGGCGGAGGAGAAACTGAAATAGCCTTTGAG
>NC_069002.1:24553009-24558649 GCF_001194135.2 Octopus bimaculoides
TTTCTAAGGGTAATCCATTTCTGGGTGGGAGATAGAAAGTGAGTGATTTCTGTGGTTTTTGTAGACATTTGAAAAATCTTTACTTTCTGGAAAGGAACAAATTTATTGTTTTCGAAGCAAAATCTTAAGTGTGCTCGCATTTTAGACTGATCAAATAGAAACTTCTCTGGAGCGTTTCCAATTACCAGTTCAAATGCATACGCCAGGGCAAATGGGTCACAATCATATGCGCCAACTTGGGGATCAATTATATGAACTTGTTGAATTGTAGGAATAATGTTTGTGGTGAATACAACGTTGTTATTTGTGCCATTAGTTCCTGCGAAACTGGTAAATTCAAACTGTCATAAATATAAACATCTCCGAAAAAATTTGTTGACAAAACAAAACGATCGTTCCTGGTGTGATGCATAAACAGTGTGCGGTGTGGATTGTATGTCAGAAATTCCGTGTGAGAAAAAAAAAATTAATAATAATAATAATATCTTTTCTACCCTAGGCACAAGGCCCGAAACTTTCCGAGAGGGTGCTAGTCGATTAGATCGACCGCACTACTTGATTGGTACTTACATTATCGACTGCGAAAGAATGAAAGCAAAGTCGACCTCTACGGAATTTGAACTCAGGACGTAAAGAAATTTAGGGTGAAGGAAGTTGTAATAATAATTTAGTGTTGCTGGCGAGGATTTTTCCCGTTTTTCTGTACATCGTACATGTATAGCGAGAAGAGTTATGTAAGAATGAATAACCAACTTCTGTAGCATGGCACGCACGCACACACACGTACACACACACACACTCACTTACAAACACAGGGACACATATAGACACACATTCACTAACAGACACACACACACAACTACATATATATATGTGCGCATGTGTATGAAGCTATGTCTTTTCAAATGTCTAAAAATATATTAGTTATTAAAAGTCTGGTTTGATAACTTTTTAAACAATTTTGTTTCATACCTATCTAACTTGGCATTTTCTACTTTTTATTACAAGATAGGCTTCTTCAGTAATGTTGCCATTACGTTATATTTCATTACCAGCCATCACATAAGACTTTTCCCTCGTTAATATATTAAACATGAAATTGAATGTATTTCAGTTTTGGAATTATAATGACTTGTCAAGACCGGGTACTATTAATATAAAATATTTATCTAAAGGTCATGTTAAGCATTACTTTTAGTTTTCAAATATAATCTCATTGACAGGTTATGTTTGAATACAATATTTAATGACCTACATCAGTAATTGTGTCCTTTCTTTGGATCCAGAAGACAAGAAACGTAAAGTTAAGCTAGGAAGAGTTCGAATCAGAAGAGTTTGAACTCAAAACATAAAGAAGCAAAACCAGATATTGCAAGCATATTTTTCCCAAGACAAACACATACACACACACACATATTCACATGCGGATGGTACCCAAAAGTAACCGGAAAAGTTATCTGTGGGACAACCCCATAGTAGTGCAGGCGTCCGCCACTAGAAGCCACTTGATGCGATCTTTAGTCGTCAATCTGTCGACCGGTGTTGTTCGGTGGGCTGGTTCTGCCACGTGATGCATCTTTGTTTTGCAGTGCTCCTCCCCTGTTCGTCGATTTTTTGCGATGGCTGAAACGACGGAACAGGGTGCTTCCGTGAAATTCTGTTTTCTGCTGGGGAAAACGGTGACCGATCATAACTTTGTGAGTGAATTTGGTAGACGGAAACGGATAGAAGTCGTTGTGTGTGTATATATATATATATATATATATATATATATATATATATGTATGTATGTATGTATATATATATATAGATAGATATATAGATAGATAGATAGATAGATAGATAGATAGATAGATAGATAGATAGATAGATAGATAGACCTAAAGTAATAATGCTTCCATTGTTTTGATTATCACCATGTTTAATGGGAAATGATTCTCAATACAAATATACATATACTTTTTCCAATGACGAAAATATACTTCACGATATATATACATATATATATATAAAACAAAGTAAAGTTGTCAGATACCACACGAGTGGAAATATATATGAAAGAAGGTATGAAAATGCAATTTTAAAGATGTTTATTCACTTAAGCGGTTTCACTTTTTTAGAAAATGATTGTCGAAAGTAAAATGTAAAGCTTTGTTGTGTTATATAGTGTTTCTCACAAAAGTATTAAAATACATATATACATTTTTGATAATAATAAGAAAATGTTAAAAACAGTTTACAACAAAGTATTCAACAAAAAGTATTAGGAGTTCAATAAAAATCATGTTTGCGCCGGGGAGGAGAAAGCCATCCAGCCATTCCGAAATTTTGGCCGTACAACATTCATATCCGCTGTAAATTGGGCGCATTGGAGGAAACCTTTCGAACTTTTTGTGTATTTTAGTGAGACAATAAAATACAGGTGTTCTTCTTTCAGACCTTAAAATCCTAGATTCAGCCTTATTAACGAAATTGTTTTCCTCCATTTCCAGAATTATTTTATCAAGTTCCTCTCTGTAATTGGGGATTGGATCGACAGGTAATTGTTCACATGAAGTTTTGTCATTTTAAAATTTCTTCACAAGTCGAAATATACTAGCTTTTGTCCATAAACACGATAGTACTTCCCTTATCCGCCATCTTAATAACAATAGAATCGTTATTACCTGACGTCGGAGTGCGTAACGTTGGGAATTTGTGAGGTTATTCCAGGACTTCTCTCCACTTGTTTTAAGGCTTTCTCTAATGCCTGCCTGACAAAATTCAAGAAATTCCAGTAGTGTTTGTGAACGTCCATCCCGAACTTTATCTGGAAACCAATTGGGATTCTTTTCAATCCAATTATGTCAGATTCGATCATCATCATATTTAGTAACCATAGGGTTTTCTGACTCCTCGTTACCAGTTTTTTCAAAAAATATTCTTTCAGCTTGTGGCGGCGGACAAACTGAAATAGCCCTTGAGCTAGTTTATTCTTGTCGAAATCCTTAGTGCTTCGGCAAAAACTCAGTCCAAGCTCTAATACTGAGATATCGTCGGGCGAAAGTTTTAGTTTAGATAAATTTATAACCGATTTATTCTCTAGTGTGATGGTTTTTCTCTGGCAAGTAGTTTCAGAGTCTTTTCTCATTAGATTCGTGACTATTTTGGGGGCTTTGCTTGAAATCTTCACTTAAAATGCGGAACATATTGGGTGATAAAAATTTGTTCTGAATGTCCATGTGAGAAGTTATAATTTTTAGTCGTCTTTCTAGGGGTAATCCATTTCTGAGTGGGAGATAGAAAGTGAGTGATTTCTGTGGTTTTTGTAGACATTTGAAAAATCTTTACTTTCTGGAAAGGAACAAATTTATTGTTTTCGAGGCAAAATCTTAAGTGTGCTCGCATTTTAGACTGATCAAATAGAAACTTCTCTGGAGCGTTTCCAATTACCAGTTCAAATGCATACGCCAGGGCAAATGGGTCACAATCATATGCGCCAGCTTGGGGATTAATTATATGAACTTGTTGAATTGTAAGAATAATGTTTGTGGTGAATACAACGTTGTTATTTGTGCCATTGACAAAACAAAATGATCGTTCCAGGTGTGATGAATAAACAATGTGCGGTGTGGATTGTATGTTAGAAATTCTGTGTGAGAAGAAATGGTTGGTTGTATTGGAATTTCTTGAAACTTTTCCGTTACGATTTTCAACCCGGCGTCAATGGGTTTATCACACAACATTTGTCCTGAAAGTAAAAACGACTTCCCCTCATATTTCAAAGCAAATATTCTCAGCCAAAATGTTCCCTTGCCCACCGGCTCAGAAGAATGGAAAATCAGCTTTTTCAGCTTCTTTTCTTTTTTTGTCTTCAGGGCTGAGGATAGTTTAATGGACTGTTATGCTAGAAACTATGGCTTTAAGTCCAACATAAAATTTACGTCTAGTTTTTCAAGAACTAGCGTTGAATTTTTGCGCACAAAAGTCAAGTTTTCTGGTGGCAGAATAGTGACAGACTTATTTTGCAAGCCCACGGCATCCCACATTTATCTCCACTCCGATTATCCACATCATCTTATTCGGTCAAATCCGAAATCCCAATTTTTGAGGATAAAACGGATTTGTACTGACATAGGGGATGACTAGAAACATGTAAATGCTTTTGTATGTCATTATGTCAAACGAGGTTACAGTGAATCACGATTAAAGGAAATAGCAAATGAAAGAGCTAAGATTAGCAAAGATAGTCAAACCTACACTCATAATTTTGGTAAACACAATACAATAGACGATAGAATTCCTTTAGTGATTAGCTGGCACCGACATTTCGCTGGCATTTCAAAAGTGTTGCATGAAAGTTACCAGCATGTGGTGAAAAAATATCCTCGTTTCAAACAGATATTTCCTCAGCTGCTCATTATAGCCTTTAGACGGAATAAGAATATAAAAGAATTATTGACCTCTATATCTGACTCCAAGAAAACGAACATTGGAGTATCTGCACGCTGTACTTTAAAGAACAACCGCAAGAGAGGTAAGCCCTGTTCATTGTGCAACAACATGAGTGAAATGAATGCCATCAGAAATCATAACAGATTTATACAGAAGGGGGAACCTGTAAAGATTCCCATTTGGCGTACGCTGCAGAATCCACGAAACACAACTTAATTTATGTTGGTTGTACAACAGAACAATTATACAAAAGGGTTAATGGGCACAGATTCGACGTCAGGCACAATAACAGTAGTTCGACAGAACTTGCTGAACGTTTCATTTCAAGCGGCTGCAATTTTGAAGAAGACTTGTAAGTGCATATTCTCAGAAAATATTCTGAATCTGCTCCAGAATATATGAGGAGAAATTTGTCTGCGGGTTATTAACATCACGCCCTGGAGGAATGAATAAGATGACAGGAGAATATCATCAAATTTATACAAAACAGTTTGATTAAATATTCTTCTTTCTCTCTTTTTCTTTCTTTTTTTCTGTCGTCTTCTTTTTTCTATTTTTTCTGTCTTTTTCTTTTTGCCTGGTATAAACTTGTAACTTAAAAACTGATGATGTCATTCCATCGACGTATGGATGCTGGTTGCTCTCGTTCATACTTTACGTTTAAATTTCTGTAATTGTGAATTTTTATCAGTTTTTATTTTGAACTTGACAAAGACAGACGTACCCGTTGAAACATCGTTCAACTAATAAAATATCTTACAACCGAATCGCGCTCTTCGTCTTGACTGTTTACCTTTGTGAAGAGTTACGCCAATCCGTTTTAAAATATATTAGTCCTATTATTATTAGTATATATACTGAGAGAGGGGGGGGGAGAAAAAGATTCATGTAAAAATAGTTGACATATAAAGCGTCTACTGTAATTAAGTACTCAATACTGGGTCGTTTAAACGAAACACGTTATGACATTGCAGTAAATCCAAGTGGAAAAGCTTACACGTATGTTATGATTAGCATAGTCTGTAATATCCAGCATAGTATAAGATAAATATTATTGTTAATTTAGATTTATATTAATTTATTTATATGCATCTTAATTAGGTATTATGGAATTAATTATGCTTATTCGTAATATTCTTAATGAAATAGCTGTTGAAGTAATTCAATTATGAACTCTCCGTCAAACATAATTGTCTGCTTATATAT
>NC_069002.1:24558772-24563371 GCF_001194135.2 Octopus bimaculoides
TATATATATATACATATATATATAGGGAAGACGCGTAGTTTAGTGGTTAGTGCGTTCAACTCACAATCAGCGGTGCGTTGTTTCCTTGACCAAGACTCTTTATTCCACATTGCTGCAGTCTGGTCAGCTGACAAAAATAGTCGTGTCATGGATCAGTGGACTGGCCTTGTCATATTCCGTGTGAGACGCTGAATCTCCTTGAGAACCTCGTTAAAAGTACATGTGTCTGTGGACGAGTAAATATGTGTGTACATGTGTGTACATGTGTGAGTGTGTGTGCTTGTGTATGTGTATGCGCGTGTTTGTGCTTGTATGTGTATGTGTGTATGTGTTTGATTTCATGTCCTTCATGAACACATATATCTGCGCACACACTTAAACCAAAATTAGTCTAATTATATTTTGATCGCCGGAGTTGACAATTCAAGAATATTTGTATGATATTCAGGTGCTTGTCTAATTCTCCATATTTCTATTGACAAGAGACGTTTCTCCTTAATATCAATTATAATAGTTATACTATCGATAGTAATTAATAAATATAATTATTTCTCTGACTGTATACTCAACAACTTCAATATTGCATTTATACACTTAAATACTGTTTAGCAGCTTTCGATACACCTCACTTAACCTTCGTAATTATTTTGATCTCAACTTACTTAAATCATTTCACTCCTTTATTTTATGACTATTTATTTAGAAGGTGGTGAGATGGAGCAATCGTTACACACTGAAGAAAGTGCCTAGTAACATTTCGCCTGCCTTTACATTCTGAGTTCAAATTCTGCCGAGGTCGATTTTGTCTCTCATCCTTTTGCGGTTGATAAAATTCTTTACAAGACGAGCACTGGCATCGATATAATTTACTAGTCCCCCACCATCCTCCAAAAGAATTCAGGTCTTGTACCTGTAGTAGAAATGGTTATTCCTTTATTGAAAAACCGATGGGTTGGCGTGTTAAAGAAAAGACTTAGCGGCAATTTTTACGTTCTCAGCTCAAATTCCGCCTCAATTGGGGTGACATTCCACCTTTTCACGGTCGATAAAATAAGTACAATTCACACTACATTTTCAAGTCTTGTGTCTATAATATAAAGAATTATTACATTATTTACATTATTTACATTTGACAGATATTTCTCCTCATCTTGTTTGTTGTTAACACAACGTTTCGGCTGATATACCCTACTGCCTTCATCAGGTGTCTTGGGGAAATTTCGAACCTGGGTTCTCATTCCTAAGGTATTTTTCGATGTTATTATGGCGTAGTGGTTTAGAGCGCGCGCTACTAACCTCAAGATTCCGAGTTCGATTCCAGGCAGTGACCTGAATAATAATAATAATAATAATAATAATAATAATAATAATAACCTCGAAAAATACCTTAGGAATGAGAACCCAGGTTCGAAATTACCCCATGACACCTGACGAAAGTTGGAGTGTATATCAGCCGAAACGTTATGTTAACAACAAACAAGATGAGGACAAATATCCGTCAAATGTTACGGGAAATAATCGCATCAGCACCGATTGCCAAACAGTGGCGGGGGAACAAACACAGGCACAAAGACACATGCACTCACACACACACGTACACACACACACACGTACACACACACACACTAATATACATATACACGACGGGCTTCTTTCAGTTTCCACTCACAAGCCTTTGGTCCGCCCGGAGCTATAGTTGAACCCAACATGCCACACAATGGGATTGAACCCGGAACCATGAGGTTAGGAAGTAAGCTTCTTTCGGAAAACTACCATCTTCAAAGTAAAGATGAATATTTTGTACTTATATATTAATGTATTATGGTCTATACCTCATTTCTTCTTATGATTCTATACAGCTTAAATGTTTTGAAACTAGGGATTAATCGTGTCTTGACAGAGTTGGCTAGGCCCTCACTCCGGCTGATATTGAACCGTTTCAGCTCCACAATAGCATTGGTAGCTTCTATTGTACACATGACAAATATTGATTCAAACGTATATATGAAAATTCTAGAAAGATTTAATCAATTTTTATATTCAGAATATTTCATTATATTTTTGTCATAAACAAAATTTATTCTTCCCAATATTGTATCGAAAACGTTCAGTCTGTTACATATATATTAAACACATGTGTTCTTATATTTAAATGTATTAAATATATATATATATATATATGCATATATGTGTATACATATACATCCACATCTAAATATATATGTACGTATAACATTTAATGCATATAGCAGTTATGTCGACACTATTATAGTTACATCACCATTCTAAATCGCTATGAAATTATCCTTCTCTTATTTACTATTTTTCCTAAACTAAATGTTTTCTGAACACACACACACACATACGCGCACGCATATACACGTATATGTATATATGTGTGTGTGTGTGTATATATATACATATATATATATATATATATATATATACATTTAACACCTACAGAGGTATTTTGTAAATAATAGTGTATTTGGAACTGAAAATTTGAAAACTTTTTGAATTTAATATACTGAATACTTTCGCTAGCTTACTTTGATTACTTCCTGCTTTAAAAATAAAACTTTTCATTTTGGTCAGTAATTTTTTAGAGAGCATATTTTCTACGGTATTATATGATATTCTTCCATCTTGTTAAATATACAATAAATTTAATATACGCTCTATGACTAAATATATGTTTAATGCTCTCCGAGTTATTTTATAGGTATTGAATATTCTGAAAATAGACGTAGGCGTAGAGGGAGGTTTGTTTATCTACATCATCCTTCCGTTTAATGAGATCTTGTCCTTATTAAATATTTGCCATAAACAGAAAGTTATTTGTAAATACGCCGCCTGAATTCCTAGGGAACGTGTGAAGTGGATTCACCTTTCGTTTAGAATATATTGAATAATTTATCTGTCACTAATATTCATTAATTTCTGGTGGAGATCCCTGAAAGACGAAACAATTGATTTCGTTACAACATTTTTATGTATAATTTTTGTTTTGTGGATAAATAATCCTATTGCATTTTATGTTCGCATTTCACATCGTTATATATGAGTTGCGTGTATATTAATTGCATTATTAATTCGTGCACATACACATACATATATATACACACATATACATGCATGTATATATATATATATATATATATATATATATATATATATATATATATATATGTATGTATATGTATATATATATGTATATATATATATATATATATATATGTGTGTGTGTGTGTGTGTGTGTGTTTGTGTGTGTGTGTAAGAATTAGGGGTAATGGTATGCTACATCGTAATAATCCTTATTATTACTAATATTGATATATATATTATGCGCGCGTGTGTGTGTCTGAATCTGATTGTACGTATATTGTTTATTTCGTGGTGGTGATTTTTGTTTGCCAAATAAACACACGCACTATATATTCGTTCTTCACTCGTTTATTACTCTTCTCATTCAAACTAAAGTCCATTGCCCGGAACATATCCCAAAATAGAATATCTGTTTCAACACACGACTTCGCATCAGGTATCTTGCAACACAAATTCATAAACGTATATATATATATATATATATATATATATATATAATCACATATGTAATATATATATACACATAGACACGCACATACACACACATATATACACACTTACATACAAACATATACAGGCATGTGCGTATACACATACACACATAAACATGCATACGCCTGTTTATACACATACATATGTAAACACATACACAAGGCCATACATATACGCTAAAAGTATGTCTTTAATTATCTGTATGTGTGTATACATACACATTCGCATAAGTACGAGAAGAAAAAGTTAGGTATTTCGTTTGTATGCAAAGGAAAAATTTTATAAGAGGTGACAGAATTATGTAAGTGGAAGATAAATTAGAATAGAAGATATGCATGCAAATAGGCACGTATTAATTTAAAATTTATATATATATATATATATATATATATATATATACACCCACACACACACACACACACACACACACACACATCTATATATATATATATACATATACACGCGTATGCAGGAATAGATATACACTCATATACACATACATATATACATATAAATATGCATATTCAATTTTGTTTAGTTGTATGTAAAAAGATATACGAGGAGAGAATAATTTTTGAGTATACAGAAAATGTGTGTATACACTAGTAACTAAATATGCGCATATTAATTTAAATTGAATAGATACACACACACACACACACACACACTCACACAGACGCACACATATATATATATAGATATATAGATATGTATATATTCCTATAACTTTATTCATAATTTATAAAAGAATATTTCACTCTTTTATGAACCATACACTTATCTTTTTTGTATTTAACTTTCCTCTATCATCTCTATTTAATTTAATTATTTATTTCTAATCAGCTTGTAAATCCCTCGGCCGTGACATTCAGTCTGCTAAAATGAATTCACAAACGGTGAAGAGGTGAAGATGACCAATTTGCTGTTAATAATAAACTACCCAATCTCCACTCTCTTCATTTAAATGTATATATATATATGTATATATATATATATATATAT
>NC_069002.1:24563487-24564348 GCF_001194135.2 Octopus bimaculoides
ATTAAATACCATACGACATAAATTCTTGAATTATTAAAATTAATCTCCGACTCTGGGGATTGGCGCCATTATGACGTGAACACATCACATCAACAACAAATATATATATATATATATATATATTAAACGTAAATAGAAAACGGAGAAATATTGATCAACAACAAGAATTGAGTTACATCACTTATTTTTTTCATTCAATACAAATAGACTGCATCCTATATAACAGCTGTTTCTGATTCCAATGTAATATTGTATTGCTGTGATATTATACAAGTAATATTCATCATATTTGGTCATAAAACCGATCTGCAACATGGAACGTCATCAGAGTGAAGGAAAATACATATATAAAAGAAAGAATAGAGGAGCCTATAGGGGAAAAGGAGAGACTGGTTATGTTTAAAATACCATTTTGCTTATGTTTCGCTTTGGGACTTTTCCCTCTCTAGGCTCTTCTTTTCTTTTATGTATGTATTTTCTTCACTCTGATGAAGCTCCATGTTCAAGATCCGTTTTATTGCCAAATATGATGAATATTATTTTCAGAATATCAGTGGCAATACCATATAATATTGGAAGCAGAAACAGCTGTTAAATATTTGTATTGAATTAAAACATAACAATTAATGTAAGTCAGTTGTGTGGTTGATCAATATTTCTCCATTGTCTGCTTACTGTAAATTTCATTCCTGATAAACTGATGTTTATATTTGTCATTGCTTGTAATCTATGCGCATAATACGCTTGCATATATATGTCTAGGGTTATGCAGGTAGTATAACGGATACTTCTTTCTCTTAAACGGTTATTCCAGCCTCTAACTCTATTAACCTTATATATATATATATATATATATATATA
>NC_069002.1:24564401-24567680 GCF_001194135.2 Octopus bimaculoides
TTATATTTGTTTGAGTTTCTTTAAGTTCCTCTTGAGAGAGTTCAAGCCGGTCGCTATGAAAGTGGCAAAGTTTTTTTTTTAAGTTAAGAGAATTTCCGGTGTTTGTAAATATGTGGTTGAATTGGTGTTTTGGTTGAGTTTTCGATGCATACACTCAAGTGTGTGCATCTATTCACATAAGAATCTAAGATGGAGAATTTTTGGAATGTCTTACAAATCTTTGCTGTGCACTAATAGATTGGATTCGGACAATCCGTATCAGTTCCTATTGCTCTATCTCAGTGAAAACAAGAATTTCTACGTTTCTGTACAAATTTGCACCTATGATGGTAGGAACAAATGAGAATTCATTGTCAGTGTACAACAACTGTAAGTTACGCATTAATTCGCCAGAAATGTTTTCTTTTTCCTGGACTTTTGATCCTACATTCACATCTGCTGGGCAGTTGACCTCTGCCACAGTGCTTGACTTTTGTTCCCTTTCCCACAGAAGAATATTAGGTCTTTTATGTTTGCACCGAATGGCTGTTTCTATTGTGGTGTTTCACCTGTCTTCTTTATTTTAAAAAGTATGAATATCTGCTGGTTCTGGCATGCCTTTATACGTCAGCGCAGTACTTTCTGCACATCGCATTTTAAATAGTTTTTGCTGCCAAATACAGTTAGCACCGAGCTCTAGCAGAGGATACTTCAGCAAGACATTATTCCATCTTCTGAATACCGATACTATGTGGATTTGAAGCGAATTTCAAACCGCACACCCATATCTTTGCTTATGTATTTCCAGATGTGCATATATCCACATTTATATATCGCGGCACTCCGTCGGTTACGACGACGAGGGTTCAAGTTGATCCGATCAACAGAACAGCCTGCTCGTGAAATTAACGTTTAAGTGGCTGAGAACTCCACAGACACGTGTACCCTTAACGTAGTTCTCGTGGAGATTCAGCGTGGCAGAGTGCGTGAGAAGGATGGCCCTTTGAAATACAGGTACAACAGAAACAGGAAGAAAGAGTGGAAGAAAGAGTACAGTAGGGTTCGCCACCGCCCCCTGCCGGAGCATCGTGGATCTTTAGGTGTTTTCGCTCAATAAACATTCACAGCGCCTGCTCTGGGAATCGGAACCGCGATCCCACAACCGTGAGTCCGCTGCTCTAACCACTGAGCCATTGCACATCCACTGCATTTATATATACCCGTGTATACCTATGCTTTTGTCTTCACTCCTGATCTTATACTTGTGTATTTCTTGTATCTCTATCTTTAACTTATACATCATATTATAGTCTTGAACACTATTCTTCTCCCACTTCTCTTCCACATCAAACTTGTCTTCATCTAAAGCCCTACTATTACTCTGTTTTTCATTTTAGCAACTTTAAAAATTTTAGCTTCTTCACTAAACGTCCCCTCTTCTAATTTCCTATAATATATCAATATTCACGCAGCAATTATTTCTTCAAGTCACTTACTGCCGCCGAGAGGGTTGTCAGCGAAACTTTAAAGCAGCAGCCACTCTGCATTTCTGCACAACCATTTACACACACACACACACACACACACACAAACACACACACACACACACATTTGCATTCACATGTGTGTGTGTGTAAGTGTGTGTGTGTGAGTGTGTGTACATATATGTCAATTTTAGTACATATGAATGTGTGTTTAGCATATGTAAATTTGTGTATAAATGTGTGTGTATATATATATTTATATATATATACACACCGACACACACATATATATGCATATATACACCGACACACACATATATATGCAGATATATATATATGTATATACATATATACATTATATGTATATTCATATATCGATATCAATATATCTGTCTATCTTTCTACCTATTTGTCTATCTATCTATCTATCTATCTACCTACCTATATATATATATATATATATATATATATATATATATATATATATATATATATATATATATATATATATATATATATATGTATATATATATATATGTATATATATATATATATATATATATATATGTGTATATATATATATGTATATATTGTGTGTGTGTGCGCGCGCTCGCATGTGTGTTCATACGATGCACTCACAGAGAAGTCTTTTACTAACATTTAGTCTTTGCGCATTCCCACTCATACTCACACATATCCACGCGCATACACAAAGACACAAACACACATCATATAATATATACATAATCATTCGCAAAACATCTTACATATCTAAAGCTATTTGCATTTGATGCTATTTGAAATAAATTCAATATATAATTTCATAGTTTATTTACTTCACTCTGATTTTTTTCTTTTTTTTTTCTTTCTTGTTATCAAAACTCTGAAAAATTAGGACCTAAATATCCAAACATACTTCTACACACATAAAACACATAAAGAAGCTGTAGCTTTCTAAAGATGCCTGAATTTTCACTGTAGATGAGTACATTCCTAATTATACAACTCTATCCTGAGGGTATCATTTTAAAACAGTTTTAACTCATCATTTCAAGTAATATTCTTCCCACTTTTGCTGTGTAATACACTTCTCTCAAGTACGAATTCCACTGAAGTTTCTATTCAAATACATTTTTGAATTTATTTATATATGTATGTATTTATTTATTCATTAATTGTTACTTATTTCCTCTTTGTTCGAAATGTTATTTATTATGCTATGGTTTTCTGTTGCTGCTATTATCCACCTTGTTCTTGTAGATATCTTCACACCAGAAGAACAATTCTTTGCTTTTTAAGATGACTTGAATTTGACACTGATTGATGAAGACACTTTTAAAGATATCCTGAAATTATTGAAACTACTGCTTGTTTTAGAGAAAAGGTCGAGAGAGTTGGTAAAATCAATAGAAAACAATGATTCAAAAATTTCGTTATTTTCTGTTCGTAACAATTGTCTATTTGGTAGCTGACCTGTCCTCTCTCTATAGGCAAGCAAGGATCTATTGAGATATTATTATGAAAAGATTTAAACGTTCATACGTACGTGCCTGCACACTTAGAAATCATTCGTAATTAGAAGTCTTCTTATACATACACAACTACATATGTATATGTTTGTATGTCTATATATAGAGATAGAGCTAAATAGATAGATATATAGAGAGATAAATAGGCAGGCACACAGACAAATAGATAGATAGATGAATATATGTATGTAAATGTATGTTCATAGATATAAACAAATAATAAATATATATATGTAGGTATGTACATATATGTATGTATATATGCATATATTTATATATTATTTATA
>NC_069002.1:24568687-24569604 GCF_001194135.2 Octopus bimaculoides
ATATATATATATATATATATATATATATATATATAGGAATATGTATATATTTAAATGAATATTGGTATCTGTATTTAATGAATGGGTGTGTGTGCGTACGTGCCAGTGTGTGATTTTGCTGTTTATAACTGGCTGAGGAATGTGAAAGCGTCAGCCTATAAAGCGTCGATGGACTGCGGTCGAAGAAACAGATCCCACACAGGAAAAAGCATAACACCTATTTTCCAACCATTTTGCATCAAATAAATCCTTGGATCCAGTTCTGATATTTGCCACCTTCCTGGACACAGTGTTGATAGATCTGACCTCAAATGTCCATAATCCCTATAAAAAACATATCAAACTACTTCAATATTCACATTTATATTTCAATTATCTATCAAATGTTATTAAACAATTACTTATGGAAATAAATATACATGCATAAAATACATCGTTTGATATAGCAGGCAGATAACTAATAAAACTTACAATCTATAGTCATCGTAGCCTAACAGTCACACTTTTCTTGCATTTCTTGTTATTACCTATAATGCATATAAGTATATAAGTCCTTTGCATATTACTGTCTCAGATCTAAGAACTCATAAAGCGGAGACCCAATTTCCATGGTGTCAAAATAACCGAGATCACATCACCCCGTGAATAGGACGCTAGTCCATCGCTGTTACTTTCCTACTCTCTATTTTCCTTTCTTCATTTGACTGGATATAAAATAATAAACTATCTATGGGCGTAGGAGTGGCTGTGTGGTAAGTAGCTTGCTTACCAACCACATAATTCCGGTTTCAGTCCCACTGCGTGGCACCTTGGGCAAGTGTCTTCTATAGCCTCGGGCCGACCAAAGCCTTGTGAGTGGATTTGGTAGACGGAAGCTGAAAGAATCCCGTCTTATATATGTATATATATATATATAT
>NC_069002.1:24570199-24573257 GCF_001194135.2 Octopus bimaculoides
ACAATATCGAACACACATACACAAGGTATGTTCTTTACTGGTCCGTGGGCAGTAGGTCTTAACATCAAGCGAATTGACGAGAAGATATTCTCTTACACCTATAAATCGCAGCCAGCTCACGGACTGGCAAAACACATACCTTGTGTATGTGTGTTCTATATATCCCTCGGGCTGCTTCTCATTAATATTTGAATGTGTGTGCGTGTGTGTGTGTATGTGTCTGTGTGTGTGTGTGTGTGTGTGTGTGTGCGTGCGTGTAACGCTCCGACTTGCGAAGTCTGTCTCAACTCATTTCACTCCACAACATTAACTGTCTTTAATCTCTCCCATATCAAGTATTTCCATCTGGTATCACATATGTTTAAATTCAATAAAATGTCTATCAAATTGACTTCCCTAAAAGAGTTCCCAATTTCTGGCAATAAACGACAGAGTGTCGTTACTCGACAGGGTTCGGGACTCGAAGATCAGGCAGTCTATCCAGGTGGAGCCGCTACCTCTCCGCATTTGGAAGTTACAACTCCGTTACTCATGTCACAAGGAAGAATCGCAAGACGAATTCTTGAATCCAAGCCAACCGACAGAAGTCCTAGGGATAGAGCAAGAAGGAGATGGCTGGATGGTTTACTTGATAATTCAGCCTGAAAATTTAATGATGTGTGCTTCCGACTGGATGCTAGTGAAAACTCTAACGCCACAACTCTGTCGGGAATAGGGTACAGAAATGATGGATGGATGGATGGATGGATGGATGGATGGATGGATGGATGGATGGATGGATGGATGGATGGATGGATTGATCAAGGTGAGATTAACTCTTGCCTGATCATTATTCTCAGCTACACGTCAATCATTTCATATAGCTTTATTCCTTAGTATTTTAACAAGAACGGTACGGAATGTTATTCGTATCAGAGACAACTTTGATTTATTCGAAAATTTCAGGCTCTCAGTACAATTATACCAGCTTTTCTATCCAACCATAATAGTCCATTGTTACAATCGAAACTATGAAACGTGCTTTTCTATTTCGTTAATTTACATCAGTGATCTTCGGTTTCCGATAAAAATGAAAGGCTTCTAATTTCGCAATAATTGTTACAAAAAGCTACGAGTTCTAACATTTAGAAATGTTTCAATTATACATAAATAACGAACAATGTAAAGTGTTTAGGTGCTTCCTATTGAAAATGACGTTTTTTTTTTTTATCAAACCTTCATGTATATCTGTATATCTGTATGTGTGTATATCTGTATATACGTGTGTGTATATCTGTATGTGCGCGCGGGTACGAGCGCGTGCATCTATATGTATAATCATAGAATATGCATACATATATATATGCACACACACATACATACATACATATATAATAAATAATATATATGCACACACGCACACACACACACACACACACACACACACACACACACACGCACACACACACACACATATATGGGTACAGGACGTTACCAACAGTAAGCAACGTGAAATACGAAAACAAATGAGTTCTATACGCGAACAACGAGAGAAACAAATAGAAAAAAAGAACAACTAACATAAAGAACGACCCTTCATCAGTTGTCGACTGTCTATCTACTCCTCATTTCGAGTATTGAACGATAATATGAGTCTTCGAAGACAGTTGCTCCCGTAAGTTCCAAAATAAAATTTGGGATTTATGGAGGGTCGAAGTTGGGAACAGGAACAGGACAGTGGCGACATACAAGGAAACCGAACAAAAACAAACATGGAGGGTCATTATACTAGAACGAGAGTGAAATAGCGAACGCTGGAGAAATATTTTCTTTGAAAAGAGAAATGATAGAAGAGAGATATAGTAGACATCTTGTCCTGAAGGAAAAGAGACATGATCATGTGAGGAAAAGAAAGATGGACGATGGTCACGTATGAGCAATGAGACAGAGAGAGAGAGAAAACGGTGAAGGCGAGAAAAAGCGAATTAGAGAAAAGGATGGGGGAGAAAATAGTATGGCGTAGAGTCGCATCAAAAGGATTAAGATAATAAACATACTTGGAAATGGATGCGTGGCGTTCGATCAAATAATAATACATTATTCACATTATTCACATTATTCACATTATTCACATTATTCACATTATTCACATTATTTACATTCCACGGATATTCGTCCTCACTTTGTTTGTTGTTAACACAACAGGTGTCTTGGAGAAATTTCGAACCTGGGTTCTCAGTCCTAAGGTATTTTTCGATGTTATTATCATTATTATTATTATTATTATTATTGTTGTTGTTGTTCAGGTCACTGCTTGGAATCGAACTCGAAATCTTGGGTTTAGTAGCCCGCGCTCTTAACCACTACGCCCTATGCCCATTTGAATGAGAGTTTCGAGCTCTGATCGAATATTCAGTTTTTAGCATTGCTTATATAGTCCTTATATACTGCAATACACAAATACGAATGCTTACTTAACTCCTTGTGTGTGTGTGTGTGTGTGTGTGTGTGTGTGTGATAATTGGCTAAAAGCGAGAATGTGAATGCCAAATGTCGTTACTGAAAAAAAAAAATTGAATACGGAAATTCAGAATCACTTAAAGGAAAATAATAAAATAAACGTCGCCAAAACATTTATTTCGAGTTCAGTCTTTCACGTAATATTTCTTTGTTTAGAATACTTAATTGATACTGGAACTATCATTACCACTTTTATGAGCTTCGTTGCGGCTTAATAAAATGGTATATATTCATATACATATATGTGTATATATGCATATATATATATATAGGTAGTGTGTATATATAGTGGTAGGGCGTCGAGCTGGCAGAATCATAAGAACGCCGGACGAAATGATTAGCGGCATTTCGTCTGCCATTACATTCTGAGTTTAAATTCCACCGAGGTCGACTTTGCTTTTCATCCTTTCGGGGTCGATTAAATAAGTACGAGTTACACGCCGGGGCCCATGTAATCGACTTAATCCCTTTGTGTCCGTGTTTGTCCCCTCTATGTTTATCCCCCTGTGGGCAATAAAGAAATATGTATGTATATATATATATATATATATATATATAT
>NC_069002.1:24573448-24578786 GCF_001194135.2 Octopus bimaculoides
ATATAGGTAGTAGTAGGCATCCGTCGGTCTCGAGAGGCCATGGATTTGCGCCCTAAGAAATTGTATCAGCTGCTGAAGGTGGTGCAGCGTCTCTTGTGGTGGCACAGGCCCACACAGGAGTGGCAGTCACGTATACAGCGACTGCATTTTAAGGCACACTCTGCCGTCCTGTTGAATTTCTGTCCGTCTTGTGCGCTTTTCCTCTGATGGCGAACAGTTGCTTTTCTTCCGCTCTTTTCTTTCCCTTTCGCAGTATTTATCTCTAGTGTAGGCGATCATTTGCAACCTCCTCCTATCTCAGAACGTCCAGATCAAGTGACTTCATATCTCTCTTACTGACATCTTTGAAACGAAGATGAAGTCGTCCTCTTGCTTTTGTGCCGGTAGCCAATTCTCCATACAGGAGGACTTTTTGGGATCTTTCCGTCTAGCATGCGATGATCCTGACCAACCCAGCGCAAACGACGCTGCTGGAGCAAGTTGCGTATGCTAGGTATCTTGGATCGGTTGAAGACTTCGGTGTTAGTGATATGGTCGGTCCACTTGATGCTAAGATGCGTCTTAAATTGCGTTGAGACACAGTTTAAGATCAGAAAGACGTTGAAACGCTGCTCCAGTCTAGTGTAGAGGTTCCACGTCTCACTGCCATAAAGTAGCGTACGGTGGACGCACGCCTTATAGACAGCAATTTTGGTATTTGCGGCCGGTGTTTTGGTTTCCAGACTCTTTTTGTGAGCCTGGCAAATGTGGAGGATGCTTTTCCGATTCGCCTGTTGATCTCTATATCCAGGGAGAGGTCATCAGCGACGGTAGACCCAAGGTAGGTGAATTGATGGACTATCTCGGGCTTGTAGTTGTTGATGGTGATGGTAGGGACGTGCTTGACGCTTTGACCCGTTACTTCTTCAGACTGATAGTCAGGCTGAATTCCTGACAAACCTTGAAGATTTGTCCACGAGGAGCTGCATTTGCTCTTCAAAGTGCGCTGTCAGTGCTGCATCGTCTGACATCACTGGCCCTGCTCAGTTCTTCAGCATTTGGCAGTGTGTCCCGCTCCACCATGACAGGTAGGTGCTCTATGGTGTCTAGCGCACTGTTCAAGATGTTTTTTTTTCTTTGGCGTAGAGTTCGGAATAATATTCCACCCGTTTCTCCGGCAACTCCATTTTGTCCTTGATAACTTCCCCTGTTCTGGATTTGAGTGGAGTTATGTTACTCTAAGTTGGGCGGATGGCTTTCATACATTCCTCGAATGTTGTTTGTGTCAAACGACACTTTGATGTCTGGACATAATTGTAACCAGTAGTCATTTGGACACAGTCTCACTGTCTGCTGTTCCTTGCTGATCTCAATGCTTGCAGCGTTGCCCTGGTGGGTTGGTGTTTATACGTCCGCAGAGCAGTACTTTTCTCCTCCGTGTGGGTATTTAGTTCTTTCACATTTGCCTCAAACCAGTCACCCGTCAGTTCCCTCCTCTTCCCAAAGGCCTACAGTGCAGTGCTAGGGATGATATCCCTCAAAGAGTCCCATTTCTGCTGAACATTACCTTATGGTGGGTCTGCAAGAAGGGCGTTTTCCAGTGTCTTGAGGATTGTATCTGTCTTGGTTGTTGGGTTGCGGTAGTATTGATGCGCTACGTCCTTGGATGCTTGGTACAGTGCATCATTTTTGGTTGGAGTTTGAGATTACAGCAAACCAGGGAATAGTCTGTGTCGCAGTCAGCGCTCTGGAGAGATCAAGTCAGAAGAATATTCCTCAGGTTGTTGCGTGATAATCAAATCTAGCTGGTGCCAGTGCCCTGAGCGAGGGTGACGCCAAGAGAATCTGTGGTGAGCTTTGGCCTGGACGTAGGTGTCGGTGATGCATATAGCCCATGGAGCATTCAGAGCTCAAACAGCCATTACCCATTTTCGTTCATATTGCCAAAACCATACTGATCCAGATACTCCGGCGAGTAGTCGTGATCAGCTCTCATTCTGACGTTGAAGTTGCCAAATAGCACCAGCTGTTTTCCATTTGGGAGAATAGAAATATATACGCAAGTGTGCGTGTGTGTGTGCGTTTGTGTATATGTATATATATATATATATGTATGTATGTATGTATGTATGTATGCATCTATCTATCTATCTATCTATCTATCTATCTATCTATCTATCTATCTATTTATTCATTTATCTATATTTGGCTGCAATCTTATGGAAAAAATCACTAAGCTTTTTTTATGTTGAGCATTTATCTCAAAACTGCTAATCGAAATGTAAAATATAAATTAGTTTTCAGATAGTATAAATGTAACCGAATTATTATTATTATTATTATTATTGAGTGAGAGAGAAGAGCATGCCATTAAAGTGAGGCTGGGGTAAAATATACAAAACCCAGTATACTCATCATGACTACCCGTCTGATAAGGGTACACCAGACACAGGCATCACAACCATATGTGCGCGTCATGGTGATCTCATATCAAGATAAACAGCGCATAACCTTGTAGGTGGCTCCCAGATAGAATGTTCTTCAGGTCGTGTCGCCCATCCCGCTCACAATGTCCTTCAATAAGGGTGGTTTAAGGATGTTGAACGAAGCACCCATGTTTCCAAAGGTGAATTATTCAAACCCTGAAGAATTCCTCTCAAGGCTTGGCTGTAATGCTCATTCACGACTTCTGCTCGTGACCAAAGATGCACATATCGTCAGCCACCAAGGGACGACATGCTCATCTGGTTAAGGTCAAACAACTGACAAGCAAATCTGTAGTGTTGAGCAGAATATTTGCTGTAGCCCATCTTTTATACCAAGGCAAAACAATGTACATGATAACACTTCCAATCAGTTAAGATCAGAAGTCATGAGAACCAGTGTCTGGTACTGCACCAGGGCAGTCATTATTATTATTATTATTATTATTATTATTATTATTATTATTATTATTATTATTATTATGTATTTATTTCAATTTTGTTTCCATTTCTTACCGAGTGTATCTCCGACGCATAGGGCAAAGGAACTCACTGTATACGTTGGTAAGCCATTAACATAAACATACCTTATTTACAAAGTCAAGTTATGTGACACAAAGGAAAAGGGGAAAACAGAAATCATACAGGAATATTATCATTATTATCATTATTATTATTGTCATACTTTTAGCTAGGAGAAACGTCTGCGCGCCGGACAAAATGCTAAGATATTTTTCGTCTGTCTTTGTGTTCTGAGCTCAAATTCTTCCAAGAACAACTCAGCATTTCGTCCTTTCGTGTTCGACGAAGTAAGTACCAGCGAAGTACTGGTGTAGATCTAATCGACTAGGTCTTGTGCCTGTATGAGGACGAATTACCATTACTAATGATAACAGTATTGGTGGCGGGCTGGCAGAATCGTTACTGCGCCGGACGAAATGATTGGCGGCATTTCTTCCGGTTTTACTCTGTAAGTTTGACTTTGCATTTCATGACGTCGGCTTCGAAGTAACCCACTTCACCGCTCTCCCATTCTTGGAGGCCTTGTACCAAAATATGAGGCCAATGTTATTAACAATGGTAGTAGTAGTAGTAGTAGTAGTAGTAGTAGTAGTAGTAGTAGTAGTAGTAGTAGCAGTAGTAGTATATAAGTCGTAATTGATTGATTGTTGAAAAGCTTAATTATAACAGGAAGTGATGACTATAAGACTTTCAGAACGGAGGAAAGTCTATTGATTAAATAACATTTAATAGATAATGAATTAATGGATTCGGTGGAATGAAAAAGGATATAGTTCATTATGTTGTTTGTGATGTAAGACCGCGTAGAAGTTTTAATATATACTAACATACGTACATATATGTGCATGTGTCTGTATGTGTTTGTGCACGTGTATATATATTAGATACACGCATGAATATATATATATATATATATAGATGCATTAATTTATAAATAGATGCAGAAATTTATAAATCCATAGAGAATTTATAAATTTCTGCGTCTATTTGGTTTTGTGTTAGCAGCATATAAATATATATACACATGTACACACACATATAAGTGTTTGTTTGTGTGTGTGTGTGTGTGTGTGTGTGTGTGTGTGTGCAGGCGCTTCTGCAAAATAGCTACCAAGTCGCCACAGATTATCGAACCAGACACATAAACTTTAAGTAAGCAGTCTGTACTATTAAGCTAAGTGACCCGTCGCTTAGTATATATACAAAATATATGTGGTAAGTAGCTTTCTTACCAACCACATGGTCCTAGGTTCAGTCCCACTGCGTGGAAACTTGGGCAAGTGTCTTCTACTATAGCCTCGGGCCGACCAAAGCCTTGTGAGTGGATTTGGTAGACGGAAACTGAAAGAAGCCCGTCGTATATATATATGTGTGTGTGTGTGTGTGTGTGTGTGTGTGTGTGTGTGTGTGTGTGTGTGTGTGTGAGTGTGTGTGTGTGTGTGTGTTTGTCCCCCACCATCGCTTGACAACCGATGCTGGTGTGTTTACGACCCCATAACCTAGCGGTTCGGCAAAAGAGAAAGATAGAATAAGTACTAGGCTTACAAAGAATAAGCTCTGGCATCGATTTGTTATCTAAATTTAAAGAATTAGCACTTAAATACTGAAACATATGGCAACACACATACACGAAGAAGTTGTAGATTTAAACAGATACCTGAATTTTCAAATACATACACAGCTCACATATTTAGTTTCATCGTAATCCTAGATGTCTCTCTCACGTGATTTGACATCAATGTGAAAAAGAATTAACGTAGTTATTTCTCCGGTTTTCCATATTTTGTGTAAAATCACTAACGATTATGGTCTGGTATAAACAACATTATATATAAAAGACAATTAACATGCTGACGTTTTTTGTCTATTCCCTTTATTCCATACGTTTACGCGGTTAACCTGGGAATTCGAAACCGGTACTCCATCTTTGAACTCTACATTGAATTACTATCCGGATTAATTTGATTATCTTTTTAATACACGAGTACATACATAGTTAGAAAGGAACATTAATAAATTATTACAGTTCACCATATTAATGAGCTCAAAAATGCAGTCGGTTGTATTACATATTTTGCTTAATTTTAAGAGATAACTTTTTTTATCAGTTACGTCATTATCTCTAGTAAATCACCTAATATCATTCAATTCCCATTCATTCAAATATGATGTGCTAAACTGTTCATATATGCAACAAAACTGTTCAGAAATAAATTATTAATGCAGTTTTCAGTTTAACCGCAAGCAATTTTACCTTATCATATAGCATTTAAATCACACGATCTCATGCACACACAAAGGCATACGAAAATGATCAGCTACACACACACACATACACGTATATATATATATAT
>NC_069002.1:24578796-24579644 GCF_001194135.2 Octopus bimaculoides
TATATATATATATATACATACATATATACACGTACGTGTGTGTGTGTGTGTGAACAAGAATATCCGAGATAAAAGTAAACGAAAGAAAGCAAATGAAATACGAAAAAAAAAAAAAACTAGAAGAAACCTTAGTATATATGAGTAAAAAGAAACAAATCAATTGTTTACGGCGATTATGTATGGCTACGAGAATAGATTTACATTGGAAATCTCGCATCACATGGCAGTGAAAATTTTAGAATAAATTTAAATGAATTTGAATAGAATTTTTTTTTTTCAGAGAAGTTACATGCTAACCATATAGAATAAATTTGTGCATGTGTCCAAGACATATCTTTATATGTGTGTATGTGTGCGGTAGTAATATGTATACGTATTTGTGTTAATATGTATGTGGTGGTAGTGGAGCATTCTGTTTCGCTGTAAATGTGTGTGGATAGGGGCGAATATCGGACAGAAAACAATTCTTATGAAAATTAAGGTAGTTTTCTTGCTAATGTTTGCCGAAATCGTGTAAATCAGTAATTCTTGAATATTTTTGCCCAAAAGCCTCCACCCCGCGTTTCTGTCTCCTAAAAATCATTACCGCCCAAATTTCTATATTATACTTTCGAATTTTTCACAATTTACCGCCCACCAAATTCTCTGTAACGCCCCCGCAGAGGGATGTTACGGCCCCTTTTGACATACACGGGTCTAAAAAGAAGTGGATACTTGCAACGAATATATCTACATCTAACCCTGTACATGCATGCATCTATCTATCTATCTATCTATCTGTCTGTCTATCTATCTATCTATCTATCTGTCTGTCTATCTATCTATCTATCTATCTATCTGTATATCTG
>NC_069002.1:24579782-24583264 GCF_001194135.2 Octopus bimaculoides
GCATCTATCTATCTATCTATCTATCTGTCTGTCTATCTATCTATCTATCTATCTGTCTGTCTATCTATCTATCTATCTATCTATCTGTATATCTGACTGACTGTCTGTCCGTCTATCTATCTATCTACTTACCTAAAAATATTAATTAAAATTATACATATCTCAGCTCCATGAAATATATGAGTTTCTTAAAATACTAATTCAAGCATCATTTATTTATTCCACTTGCTTTTCGCTCCTCCATTGTTTTTCGTTTCCTCTCTGCGTGTCTTTCTCTTTCACTCTTTTTTCCTTCTTTCTGTGGTAACGCGCAGTATTAAAACAATATTCTGTTCACGAACGAGTTATAATTTAATTGAACAATCTGCCAAATATGACTTATATACGCAAATTTCTCCATCCAATTTACGTAAGTTATTTGTAGTAGTGGACATATAAACAGTAAATTCATGGAGATGAAAAGAGAATATGCACTCTCTGGGTAGACTTGAACACAAGTTTGAAACTGAGCAATTCTTGTTCCTCGATATTACATAAAAATAAGACGCCAACACACTAACATTTGTATGTATAATTTATGGGCTAGAATTTTATAGATATATTCTGAAGTTCAGTGTATATTTTATATATCTCATTACCTTTCATATTTTACTCGTTTCGGTCATTCGACTTCGGTCATGCCGGAGCACCGCCTTCAAGGGTTTACTCGGACACTAGTTTTAAATTTTCAAGCCTGTTATTTATTCTATCGTTGAATTTTACAGAACTGTTAAGTTTCAGGAACGTAAACAGACCAACTCCGGTTGAAAAAAGGTAAAGGAACAAACACATACACAATTATACACCCACACACACCCCGCACACATACACATGCACACACACAAATGTATATATATGTGTATGTGTGTGTGTGTGTGTGCTCGACAGGCTTCTTTCAGTTTCCTTCGTACTAAAGCCAATTACAAGCTTCAGTTGACAATAAGCTATAGTATAAGATACTTGGCCAAGGTACCACGCAGTGAGAGCGAACGTGGAACCATGTGGCTGGAAAGCAAGCTTCTTACCACATAGCCAAGCCTGTACCTCGTCATGTTAGTTGGTAAATAGGTCAGCTTCTAAGTTTTACCATATTTCTTTTTTATATGCTTAGATTTTCACCTCAGGCTGGGGGATTTATGCTTTGATGTAAGCTATGAATGTATCAATAGAATGCTACTGGAACTGCTGTAGTAAATATTAAACCCCCACTTGTATTCTTCATTACAGATATATATATATATATATATATATATATATATACAGAGAGAGAGGGAGTGTAAATGAAGGAGGAATACAGACAGACGGACAGAAAGACAGAGGGAGAGATAAAAGATAGATAGATAGATAGATAGATACAGACACTTAATCGAACACATGCATACTCATGAATACATATATATATATACAAACACACATGCATATATATATATGAGTGTATATATTTATATATATATATATCATATATAATATAAATAATATATAAATATATGCATATATCCATATATATATGTACATACCTACACCTATATGTATATATACATGCATATATGAGTACAGGACATAAAAAAAAACGTTGAACACAATGAGAAACGAAAACATAAAAGCAAAACAGAAAACGAACTTCTTTGCGAACAACGAAAAAAACAAACAGATACCCCTTCGTCAGTTGTCCCTGTTTCAACTACTCCGCGTTTCGAAGGCAAGGACAATACGCGACCTCGTTAAAACAGTCCTCCCCGCAAAGCAAATGAAATAAAATTTGGGATTTTTTGCGGAGGGTGAAAGTGTTAAGAAGAACAGGACAGTGAGAACAAGACAGTAAAAACAAACGGTGAGGGCTGTTGAGCCAAGACGATGGACAAATTATTATGAACGCTAAGTAGACGAGCCATGACAAAAGACACAGAAAATGGCACGTCTTTTCTTTAGTAAGGCAATGGACAGAAAGACAGATCCCTCTTCGTCACGTGTCAGCGACGAGAGGGTCAAAGAGGAAGAGTGAGAGAGAGAGGGAACGGTGAACGGGAGAGAAGAATAGGGAAAGGGTGGGAGAGAAAAACTGAAAGGATGAAGAACAAGAGATATATCATATATATCATATATATATGTGTGTATGTGTGTGTGTATGTGTGTGTGTGTGTGTGTGTGTGTGTGTGTGTGTGTGTGTGTGTGTGTGTGTGTGTGTGTGTGTGTGTGTGTGTGTGTGTGTGTGTGTGTGTGTGTGTGTGTGTGTGTGTGTGTGTGTGTGTGTTTGTGTACAAATCGCTTTCAGGTTTATCTATTTCAAGATTTTCTATAGAATTCAGAGTCAACACTGGAAGTTACGGCGTCTTGTAAATAAATACGTCTATGTAAACAATTTTAATATATTAGGTATATTGAAAATTATTTGTTTTCCGAAGGGAATCGTATACCACTCGATACTGCTAGCGGTATCTATGTATCTATGTTATTGAGTTATGTCTTTCTATTTCTACGTAAGCTTTTCTTTAAAGTGTGTATCCTATTGTCCTGGTGTTTAGTCATTCGGTTTGTTTGCTATTATATTTTTGTCTCTTATTTGCGCAGTGCTATTGGCAGAGCTTACATATTGGATACTTCCCAACTGAATGGGACCTCTTGGTAGGTCCATTCTTATCTAAGTCACTTAGCATTGCATTTGCCACAAACACATGTAAATTTCTAGTCTGCTTTTTGGTTCTAGGTACTCTATTGTTGTATAACTAAATTGTTCTATTCGGCATTGGCTAAACATTTAAAAAAAAAACAGTAAATACTATAGAATATTTAATAAACATAGGATTAGACTAGCCTTTTCTAATAGTAAAAATCTAACACAAATTACAGCAGCAAACGACGCTAGTAGATTAAACACTTTCCATATAAACAATAATATCTATAGTAATTATGGTAGTTGCGATAAAAAAATTATAATAATTAATAATATTTATACTACTACGACTACTAATGATAATAAGAATATTAATGGAGTGTATAAACATAAAATAAGTAAAATACCTCTGAATAATTAATGTACTTAATACAGCAACATGTAAACAAAACTGCTATAATTAATTGAAATCTGTATAAATATTTTAAAACAGCGCTTCAACTGTAATATCACAGAGCTGATTTTAAGACCAGCATTCCATCGAATATAAACAGCAACGTTATCACATTCCACTGAATAGCGATGCAGGACGCTTCTTAAATTAGTTCACTTTGAATATGTCGTGAGTGGTGGACTCTTGGTGCAATTGCAACGACTGGAACGTGCAAATGCATACAAAACAATGTGCAGTCGCTGCATTCGAAACATATGTAGGTCAGATATATATGCTGTAGGAAACTTTTAAATAAACAAGTTCTTGAATGTGGATCTATCTCCACTCTCTTCTTCGTTCTCAACGCTATCAAATGCTCTACGAAATATTTGCAGTTCT
>NC_069002.1:24583454-24585366 GCF_001194135.2 Octopus bimaculoides
ATATATATATATATATATACGACAGGCTTCTTTCAGTTCCTGTCTACCGAATCCACTCACAAGGTTTTGGTCAGCCCGAGGATATAGTAAAAGACACTTGCCCAAGGTGTCAAGCAGTGGGACTGAACCCGATAACATGTGGTTGAAAAGCAAACTTCTTGCCACACAGCCATGTAATTAACTGTTTTTTCTTTAATTTACCGTAAAATTTTTACAAAGTCATACAACATTGACTGGGTAGTGTATTCTGTCCTTGAGCAAAGCACTTTATTTCGCTTCCTTTTACTTTGGTCAGTTGAAATGAGTTGTGTCTGCTGCGGAGTAGTGTTTTGCACACAATGATTGCAAATACTACAAATTCAAGATGTCTGCAACCCTTGGGAATCACGTGATATTGCGTGAGATGCAATTCCGAAGTATAAGTATCCTTATTTTCTAATTTGAGATTAAGTCCTGCCAATAACTTTGGGTACGAGACTAGAATTTTTTATCAGTTTGTTCTTTCCTGTAAAATTTTCCTTATTTTAAATTAATTAAATTATTATGAGCTTAGCGAAATTTTTCGAATTTAATTTGCAGTATAACATATCCTGATTACGACTATTTTCCATTTTGTTTCGTCCATCTCATCATAATTACAAATATTACTGACTTTACAGGGAAGGGAAGCCATCACCATTTGTTTCGCCCTCGGATAACGATAGATTATTAATATCACTGTAGCAAGAAACAAAAACGATGAGTAAAAATTTAATATAGTCTCAAAGTTCTTTCAGGCTGTCACAGCATGCTAGTACATTTTATTGAACGTAATGCATTTTGCTTTTAAGAATTACCGATTGTGTTTTCATTTTACTTTTTAACTATGCTATTCTCTCGTTGCCAATGCAAAAGAATATGAGTGCAGTTCATATTATTCAATAATAACTCTCCTTTAAACATACAAATTAGCGAGTTTTGTTGAAGGCTAAAAGACATCCTTATTATGATACAATATTAACGAAATGTACAGTGTATCGTTAGAGGGCTTACATGAAAAAGCTTATGAATAGAATTTGATTCATTCTGCAACGTGTTCTGTACAATCCTCAGGATCCATGGATTAGAGAACAATTTCATATTGGATACATTTCCAATTTTCACTCAACTACACAAATAACTAAGTTTTCTAATAGCTTAGTTTCTTTACTGATTAAAGTCATAGGAATGCGGCCATTTAGGGACACTGGCATAAAGGGTTTCGTCGGTCACATAATTAACCCCCACCTAGTTAAAAAGGCTAGATGTAATTTTTTTCTCAAAATATCCAAGCATGTTTTAAAAATACGTTTTGTTCTTTTCTCTTTCTTTATATTTCTTTCCTTGTGTGTCTTTCCGGGAACCTATTTTCTTTTATACATTTGTATTAGTCCGACGTGTATTGAATACGATCCCGTTAAAGTATTCAAGATGTTTTTAATGTCTAAATATGATACAAAATCTGAAAGGGAATTTCAACCTGCTTTCAATAAAATTTCACTGATATGAAAATTATTATTATTATTGTTCAGTAGTTTTATTTTTATTATTATTATTATTATCATCCTCATCATCATCATCAGCATCATCATCCTCATCCTCATAATCATCATCGCTATCATCCTCATCATCACCACCATCATCACCACTACCATCACCACCACCACCACCACCATCATCATCATCATCACTATCATCATCACCATCATCATCATCACCATCATTACCATCACCATCATCATCACCACCATCACCACCACCACCAAAACCACCACCACCACCACCACCATCACCACCATCATCATCATCATCATCATCATCATCATCATCATCATCATCATCATCATCATCATCATCATCATCATTATCATCATCATCATCATCATCATCATTA
>NC_069002.1:24585376-24588045 GCF_001194135.2 Octopus bimaculoides
TCATCATCATCATCATCATCATCATCATCATCATCATCATCATTATCATCATCATCATCATCATCATCATTATTATTATTATTATTATTATTATTATTATTATTATTATTATATTTTGACTTTTGCTTTGTATCTGTACAGGTTGACTTCAACTCCTTCCCAGAGACCTCAAGGGACAACAAGTTAGAAGTTGGTGTTATGCCTAGGGTGTCATATATTTGGTTTTGCACATAGTATTGTTCGAGAGAATGTTTAAGAAAGCATAAGAAAATTATAAGTTTGCTTTAAAATTTGAGATTGCATAGACAGTATTTTATGTAGGATATGAGCAGTTCCCATGAGCACTATCTTTTGAATTTCTACCATTTTGGGGTTTCCTGGTATCTGATCTAGGTAGCAATCAGCCCCTTTTGCTATCTTTTATAGGGCACCTACGAAAACCGGTATTGTATTAGTCTTCAGAGGTTCCACATTTTGCTAATTTCTATTTCAAGATCTTTATACTTGCTCAGGTTTTGGTAGATCTTGACTGATACATTTATATCAATTAGGACAGTCATATCAAAGAAGAGGCATGATTTTTGTCTGAAGTCTTTCAATGTAATGTTTGGCCTATTCGAATCCATCTTTCTGTCAGTTCGAACGGTGAAGTTCCAGAAGAGTGTGATGTGAACATTTTCAAGCACTGGGGGTAGTTTGTGTTCCCACCAGTTTTTATCATGGGGTAGGTTCAGGTTTTTGCAAATTACCCAGTGAATATACTGTGCTGCTCTATCGTGCCGCACGAATACTGCACATGGAGACGACATGATCAATGGTTTTATTTTATTGCTTATATACACATGTTGGGCTACTTGCCGTTCTTTAAAATGTTGGCCTTGTAGCTCCTTGTAGGTAGGCATTGATCTTGAGCCGCTATGGCAAACCCTTCTGTTTCTGATTTTAAGACAGAAGACACTAACCATTGATGGGTAAGGGCTTTGTCAACATCGGCCCAATTAGCTCTCTTTGGGTGTTTTCCATTGAGAGGTTTTTCTTGCCATTTATCAGTAAGAGTATCTAGAGCAGCAGTTATAGCACGGGTTTCCATACGCTTAGCTTTTTCTGTGCTTGTTTCCAGTACGTCTAATTCTGAGATTTGTTGCATTTGGAATTTACTTAGATATTCTTTTGCCTGTTTTGTTACTATGACGCTTTCTTGTTTTCATGATTTTCATGAAACTGTAAGTCACGACTTGTATGGGTAAATTATTGATTGCTTCGATCTTGTTACTTGCATCTAGCTCTGTCTTGAGTAATTCCCTTATCCTATGATAACAAGATGAGAAACCTAATGCAGAGGAAGCTAGAAAGTTCTAGAGTAATATTCGGGATAAACCAGTCAATGGTAATGGGGATGCAGTGTGGTTAAAGAAAGGGAATGAGAAACAACCAGATCTAAGATTAACTAGTGCATTAATGAGTAAAGTGTTAGGAAAAATAAACGAATTGGAAGGACCCAAAACCAGATCTAGTTCAAGGGTACTGGCTAAGGAAATTCAGTAGTTTACATGGGAGGCTGAGGGAACAACTTCAGGATTGCCTTAATGGAGGAATAATACCAGATTCTATGACTAGAGGGAGGATAATGCTCAATATGAAGGATAAGACCAAGGGTAATACAACAAGCAAATATAGACCAATTACTTGCTTTCCATTAGTGTGGAAGCTGTTAACAGGAATGCTTTCAGAAAACATTTGCCAGCACCATGACAACCACAATTTACTGCCAGAAGAACAGAAAGGTTGCAGGAAGAAGGCTAGAGGAACGCATGATCTATTATATAGAGACAAAGCAGTTCTAAATGAAATAAAAGCTAGAAAAAAAAATCCAACAATAACATGGATAGATTATAGCAGAGGCTATGACATGATCCGACACTCATGTATAAATGAATGTTTGAGTATATTCAGTATAGCAGACAACATAAGAGAATTAATTAGCATGAAGAAATGCAAAATAGATCTCTACTCAGGTGACACACTCTTAGGGAAAGTTAATATCAAAAGACGAATTTTCCAGGGGGACACGTGTCCCTTTTGATATCTGTTCTATGTTTCATCACCCTCAATTTAGTATTAAGGAAGGCAATTGCAGGACATCAGTTCAGAAATAGTAATGGAAAATTAATCATTTGCTCTACATGGATGATCTGAAAAGTTTTAGTAAAAAGAGATAGAGATTCCTTAATACAGACTGTACGACACTTCAGCAAAGATATAGGCATGAAATTTGGCATAGTTAAGTGTACAATATTAGTCAGTGTGCAATATTAGTTAGTGTGCAATATTAGTCAGTGTGCAATATTAGTCAGTGTGCAATATTAGGGAGAGGTAGTTAACAGGGAAGGCATCCGATTACGAAATGGCCAGACATTAAAATCATTGAAAGGCGAAGAGAGTATCTAGGATTATTAGAATCTTACAGAGTACTAACCACAGAAATGAAAACGAAAATTGAGAAGGGGTACATCAGAAGGGTGGCTCATGAGTAATTAGAACCTAACCCTAACCCTTTATCAGTCACTTAAGATAGTGCGTTTGTGGCCTTCAGTTAGTTTAACTCTCATGTTTAGCAAAGGCGATGATAGTCAGTACTATCTGTCACTTTTGTGACCTCTATTAATATA
>NC_069002.1:24588176-24602352 GCF_001194135.2 Octopus bimaculoides
CATACATATATATATATACATATATATATATATATATATACATATATATATACATATATACATATATACATATACATATACATATATACATATACATATATATACATATACATATATACATATACATATATACATATATATATTTGTGTGTGCTTGTAAGTGTGTGTATGCGTGTATTGCTTTGAACCGAAGTAATAATCATGGTAGTTATATAATTTCTCGCAAAAAACCCCACTCATGTGTATCCTGCAGCCATTGAACACTGAATTACATAAGTTGTAATAGCGTGCAAAAGAAAAACCGAATTAATCTCACTGAATTTCGTGATTCTTCGGTTGTTAGCTCCGCATGTCTTCCCTGCAGCTTGGAGATACAAAATGAATTTTTATAGTATAACAAGAAATAGTTTCATATTATAATTATGCAATTCATATACTGTATAGTGTAAGAGATAATATAGCTTGTACGTTAATTTCTAAGTTTACACATGACCAGATCATTTATGTGGGATACTGGCTGATGTATAAACCATGCGACTGAGAGGACATATGTGATTCTGAATATCTTCCGACTGAATGAAACCATATTGAAGTAAATATACCGTCCACATCTTTGTCATGTGTAAATATTTTCGGTGAGAATTATATCTTTAATACATATCAGGAACTAAGATAAATATCGTAATATTTTCAGATATAAAATCAGTATCACGTTTTGTATCTAGTGACAAGGCTCTCATTCTTACAGAATATTACAACAAGCTGAATATCTTAATTACATGACGCTATGTTGAATTGAGGTTGTCAGATTTGTTTCAGGTAAATCGTCATTGAAAGTTCTTTGAAAGAAAAAAAAATGGACTAATAGGATATATTAAGTCTGTATTGGAGACAAAAGCAATGAGAATGATGTATTGGTCTCCCGGTTATAATTATACACAGCGTGTGATTATCTTCTGCTTGGATATTGTCAGCATATTTCATTTCTCTGGAACGACAACCTTGTTATACAAAATCCTTTTTCATATAATCTGAGTGGCTTAGGGTCAAAGGAATGGAATATATTTGTATCTGATTTCTCTTTTCTATATTCCAATTATAAAATTTTGCAGAGTCGATTTACTTTTCAAAAATGCAAGCATTGGTAATATAAGGACTAAGGATTTCTTGGAGATCAATAAAAACATTTCACAATTTTGTACTATTTTGTCAAAGTTATTTTAGGATAACATTTATTCATTACATCATCATGGACTATCCGTCTTCTTTAGTTCTTGTTGTCAGTTAGCACTACAATCGTCTTGATTGGAGCGTACCCAGGTACAAAGGCTTCCTGTCTATGTCTGTTCCCTTTTATTTGTATTTAGACGTGTAGTTAAATCATTAGGCTCCCTCAAAAATATGACGGACAAACAGGAGAAAATCCTCGGAGATAATATCTATTCGTGCATATCCTTCTGAGAAGGTGATTTTAATAATGACTTTCGAAAGGCAGAACGGCTATGATCAAGTCTGTCCACTTTCCTTTGTATAGTCATTTCACCAAGTTTCTAATAAACAAACAAAACAGAAGGTCGTATTAGAGCCGATTGATTCAATTTACAATTTCTCCTGGAAAATCTCCATTCGTACTTAAGAAAGTAATTCTGTAGTAATTCTGAGATTATCTATCCACAGTAGACATACAAAATCTTGCTAGTTTAAATATTAAACTTATGGCATCAGTCACACCCTACACACACACACACACACACACGCACACACACACACACACACACACACACACACACACACACACACACACACACACACACACGCACACCCATATATATATATATATATATACAGGTATATATGTATGTATGTACGTATCGGTATTATTAGAAAAATAGATAGGAATATCTCGATTCTGAAGACTTGTAAACCGAGCAAACAATCGATATTTTACACGATGTTAAGTGCGTTTAATGTAGTCAGACTATTTTGACTAAGCTTCAAACGAAAGGTTCTCGTAAAGGATAATCTGTTTGCACGTTGATATTATTAATATCTATAAACCAAGCAATCGTTAAACACCAAACAAGACAACGTTGACATCAATACTGGGTGTTTATATCACGATCGTCTGCCACATCCTTCTCTCTGAATCGAAATGTTCATATTTCATGTGCATAATGGATACATATTATTCTATCATGTCTTATTTGTCATTAGATGCTGTGGTAGTATTTGTTCATATAATATTCTTCTCATTATTACGAGAAGTTCATAAAGCAGACACCTGGCGGAATCATTAGCACGCTCGGTAAAATGCTGAGCGACATTTAGTCAGTCCTTATGTTCAGAGTTCAAATTCTGTCGACTTTGCCTTTCATCCTTTGACAGTCGATGAAAATAAGCACCAGTTGCATACTGGGGTCGATGCAATCGACTAGTCCCCCCACCTCAAATTTTAGGCCGTTTACCTGTAATAGAAAGTCCCTGTGCCAATATTAGAAAGGATTATTATGAGAAGCTCATAAGACGGCTAGATGGCAGAATCGTCAGCACTCTGGGCAAAATGTTTAGCCGAATTTCACACGCCGTTACGTTCTGAGTTCAAATTCCGCCGACGTCGACCTTGCTTTTATTATTTTCAAGGTCGATGAAATAAGTACCTGTCGAACACCTGAGCGTATGTAAGGGACTAGCCACATCACTCCAACGCATTATTATAAGAAGCTCATGACATCAATTCTGCCGAGATCGATTTTTGCCTTTCATCTCTTCAGGATCGATAGAATGAGTAACAGCTGAGAACTGAGGTCAATGTAATCCACTGTTCACCACCCACGAAAAAATTGCTGACCTTCTACCAAAATCTGAAGCAATTATTAAGAGAAGCTCAGCTGCTTATTGATTATGTAAATATACTTTTTATGTATAGGCGTAGGTACGGCTTCGTGGTTAAGACGTTCGCTTTGTAATCACGGGGTTTGGGGTTCGGTTTCTAGCGCGGCACGTTGGGGAAGATGTTTCTACTATCGTTCCGGACCGGCCAATGCCTTGTTAGTGGAGTTGCTACACGGAAACTATGTGGAAGTCCGTTGTATATGCGTGTGTGTGTGTGTGTGTGTGTGTGTGTTTGTGTGTGTGTGTGTGTATTTACATCTATAGCCCACCTCCACTTGAAAACCGGCGTTGGTTCATTTATATCCCCTGTAAAATAGCGGTTCAGCCTTAAGGAACGATAGAATACGTACCAGACTTAGAAAGAATTACCAGAATCTAGTTATTCGACAAAACCGTTCAAGACCGTGCTCCAGCATGACCACAGTCCAATGACTAAAACAAAGATAAAACATAAACGCCAATTAAGAGCGCAATTAATGAGACATCATTAAACTCCAATGCATTAATACAATGGAGAAAATATTGGGTTGGCCACAAAGAACGTCCGATTTTGATCGACAATAAATTTCAAGCACTCTAACAAGTAGCTAACTTCAATCTGTCCCTTGCGCATACGCGCTCGTTAGATACTACTGCAGAAAGTTATGCACTGTGTACAGAGGCGATGGTGTTACGCAAGGTATTATCCTCGGTATATGACCAGGATGATCGCAGATATTCCACAAATAATCAAACTGAGTGTTGGAAAACCATCTGCAACGATTTAGTTACAACCATAGGTTCGATGTTCGGATCCTACTTCATTTGAAGGAAACCAACCCCACCCAACGGATTTCCATCAGCCATTATTTGTAAAAACATAAAAAATCCATAATTTTTGGAATAGAATGGTGACAGCGGACTAAAAATGGATCGTCTATGACAATATGAAGCATAAACGATCATGTGGGAAGCGTGCAGAGCCACCACAAACAATTTTCACAGCAGGGTTTCTTCCAAAGAAGGTTATGCTTTCAATTTGATGGAATCGGAAGGGTGTTGTCTTTTAAGAGTTTCTTCCGACGAACAATTGGATCGATACTGTGACCAGCGGAACAGATTAGATGCAGTGATCCACTACAAGAGTGCAGCATTTGCTAATCGTAAGAGCACTGTCTTTCATCGTCATAATGCTAGACCACACACTTCTTTGCAAGTGCGACAGAAGTTACAGCGGATGGCTGGGAAATTTTACCGCATCCTCCATATTCGCTCAACCTTGCATTTTTAGATTTCCGCCTGTTTCTATCTCTTCAAAAGGTCAATGAATGAACAGACCTGGAAGAGTTTTACGCCAGTAAAAACAGGAAATTCTTCGAGCAGGGAATAATGGATCTGGCTACAAAATGGTAGAAGATATTGGAATGAAACGGTATTCATATCATTGAATGAATAAATCGATTTGTGCTTAAAACTTGCTTCTTATTTTTGCTTTAAAAATCCAAACGGAATTTTGGGCCAAACTTAATATATTTTTTATGTCTGCAGTCTAAGTCTGTGAGAGAGTTGATATATGTCAATGGACGTGTTTGCGTTATAATAGTAAATGATGAATGAAGGCGCGTGGATAAGTAGTTAGGGCTATTTTGCTTACGATCGGAAGGTCATGAGTTCGATTCCCGGCGGTACGTTGTGTCATTGAGCAAGGCACTTTATTTCACGTTGCTCCAGACCACTTGGCTGGTAAAAATGAGAAGTACCTCTAATTAAAGGGGCCAGCCTTGTCACATTCTTTATCACTCTGAATCTCCCTGAGAATTACGTTAAGAGGACGCGTGTCTGTGGAGTACTTAGCCACTTGGACGTTAACTTCATGAGGAGGCTGTTCCGTTGACCTGATTATGTTGAACACTCGTTTTCGTGGCTGACGGAGTATCAGTTTCTTTTTAATAGTGAATCAACGACAGGATACTCATCACATGTGTACTGATCCAGATATTATAGTTTAACATATCCCAGGATCAGTGGTTTACGAGGTAGAATTAAAGATGGAAAAGAGACGGAAATCACACATACAAGTGACGCCAATAACAGTAACATTGCAAAGAGAAGCATATTTTGGGAAGAAGAAGATGAAGCACCTATTGGATTTCGGAAATAGCTGAAATAACAAAAGAATAGCATCGCAAAAATATGGAAAGGTTGACACAGAATGGAAGGTATAATGTATTATATTGGTTACAAGTAAAAAGAAAACATCTGTTTTGTCTTTACAATTATACAAAAGCGCAGTAAATATACAATGTCAATTATATTCATTTCAATGTTGCGATGATGCACTAGTTCATAAGAAGTTCCTACCAAGGTGGTGAGCTGGCAGAAACGTTAGCACACCGGGCGAAATGCTTAACGGTATTTCGTCTGTCTTTACGTTCTGAGTTCAAATTCCGCTGCGGTCGACTTTGCCTTTCATCTTTTCGGGGTCGATAAATTAAGTACCAGTTACGTACTGGGGTCGATCTAATCGACTGGCCCCCACCCCAAAAATTTCGAGCCTTGTGCCTAGAGTAGAAAAGATCAAGTAGTTTCTCCCCAGCCCACAAAATTAATTATTTACTTTTGTATTTTAGATATTTAATAACGTGTTCAATATTAAAATGATGCTGAAGAAGTTTCTGAGAAGTGTCAATGATAATCAGATACATCACCGTCTTACGAGGAGAAGAATGAGATAAATTGGAATATGTAAAATGAAAGAATTAACCATACAGAAGAAATCGTCTTAGCTATAGTGAAGTCATTATAAACCAATTAACCTGGCATTTCATGCGTTTATTACTGTTCCATTACTCATCCTGTCAATAGACATGGTATTAGCTTACCTGTCAACGGGTGATTAGTTCATTTCTCGCAACTACACGCACTACAAAAAGATTTAACTTTTCTAAGCTCAATCATCGGAACTCTAATCCGAACGGAGGTAATCGTTGTACGATAATTAACGTTTCTATTCTGTTTACGAAATCATATCATATCAACACCAAAGTGGCTTCTATAGCAATGAATTATAGCGCTAAATATAACACAGCAGCCATTTTAGGTCCGTCTTGGGGGATTTATGGAATCATGCAATTTTACTTCCAATATCAGATTGCCCTAAACTCTAATTTCAAAATTGCCAAGAGCAGGAAGGATACCAATGTAAAGATGAGCGTAATTACGATGGCTTCATGTAACTCAATATCGAATACGGCAGCAAGAATAGATCAGATTTCTGTGAATGTTTCGTATATATAATCTCTTTTATTTAGCAATTAAGACAGCATCCTAGCATCTTAACTAAGATTGCCTCACTGCTGTTTCTTATCAATTGAGGCAATTAGAATTCATTAACAGTTTTCTTAGGCTTCTGGCACGAAATCATTTCCTTGTTATTGAGGAAATTTAAAACCCTACGAGATTTATTTTAGTTATGATGACACAATCAATTAGAAAGCTGTCATTTGTTCTTTTCATCCATCTACAATACTGATTTCATCAACGGAATGTTCAATGTTAATGGGAAATATTTATGAAGGCCACAGATGAAACTTCAGAATTGAAGATGCAATTCATGTGCCAAACCAAACTAACTAAAGAATTTGGTAAAGATGAATGACGCATCATGTTAGTTACGAAAAAATCAAATTATGTCGCCATTCGCAATCTGGTAAACAAAAATCAAATTATGCCAATATGATCTCCTCAATTATTACCTGTTTTTATTGTAGAGGAAACTACACAAGTCTTTTTACTCTAGTATTACACAATCTAGTTACTCTTCAAATTTTACAAGCATCCACCCAAGTCATCTTATTTTTGTCTACTTCGAATTCACTATACTTCAGTTTCCCACGTGAGGAAACGTTTTATAATAGATAAACTAAAATGGTGAGTCGGGGTATTAACAAATGCACATATCGCGATCTCGCTAAAATACTTTCAAATTCGTTTGGATCAAAATTGGTTTGTTTCAACTAATGAACCAACATGGAACCTAATGTTTATCATGAATTTCATTTCTGTAAATGTTCTACTTTATTTCAGGTCGAATGCATTAAATTTAAGTATATGCTTTTAAAATACTGTACGTTTAAGACACTCCTATGCAAATGAAAAGAAAAAAAACATTCTATGAAATACAATGCCATTGTCTAATACGGTAATATTTTGCAATGGAATCTACGTAAGGGGAATGGTCGAAGAGAAAAGTTGCTTGGTTAGCCGGAGGAGACATAGAACTAAGTACTCTATTTGGTAAAAAAAATACATGGACATAATCGCACTTGCATATGTTTGTTAAATCAAAATTTAGAAGCAGTAGATCTCAAATCAAACGCATGCGTGCGTAAGCACACAGACATACACTCATGCACAACATGATTATGCCGAGTCAGTTGAGTACCAAGTAACGTTTGTAGTGTTTACAGGTTCATATCACACATTCGCCATTTTTATGTTTATATCCAGTATAATTAACTGCCATTTTCTTTTTAATATAAAAGAATCAAAGAATTCCGAATAACCTAGTAAAAGATATCACATGAATTTATTGATTTCTACAAGATATTCTATAGTATCAGCAGAAATGCTATGTTGAACTGTTGTACACGGGATGAGAATATCAAAGTCATTATCAATAGCTATGAAAACCTATCAAGCCTTATACAGGGCACAAACGATCCAATCAAAGAGTTTCCAACAACAGCATGAATCCTCCAAGAAGACATTCCAACACTTTTTCTCTTTGTTTCTAGAAGATTGCATCCTTAAGTAAAGAGTTGACTCCAGCCATCACGAAAGCCTCACTATTAAGCAGGACGTCAGCGGCATCTGTATCTCTCTAATTTTGACTTTATTGATGATGATCTTGCCCTCACAGCTCATCATCAACTGTGTGATGCACAATGATTTTTCAATATGCTTATGACAATGTTGCAGCTAAAATCGGTCTGCTTCTGAATGCAGAATCTGTTCATCACTATCATTGCAAATAAAAGCCCCATGCTGATTTGTTTCAGCGATGGAATACAACGCAGGGATGTCAGCGATATCAAATACCTTCGGTCCTATAAATCTGATTGCAAGAAAATCTACTGAACACGCAAGGATAATATACCGTATGGGATTCGCTTCAACTCTCTGTGTTTTGAGATCAAATCTTACTGAAATTAACTTTGGATTTCATCTTTGCGAGGTCAAGAAAACGTAACAGTAATACACAAGTCGTGCTGAGCAATTTCGTTGCATCTACCTGCTCATATGCAACATTACAAACATTACTGGTTGACAGCAATTGGTGCAATACGAAAGGTAACACGACTGTTTCAAAACCAGCATTGAGTGGAGTTTTTCCAGGGGAAGTGTGAAACCAAGTCATTCGAACTGCTAGAAATGTCAAGCAAATTGCTCTCGAAAAATACGCGACAGTCTTCAAATAGAAAGAGCTACACTGGACAAAAAGATGACGATAAGCAGACCAATCCAAACACTCGTAATCGCACACTTTGCAATTGCTGGCATCCATTTTCTTCGCTATGGATTTCTATCTAACTATTCTCTCTGATCATGGATTTATCTAAGGAATACCCGGTCTAACTGGATTTACTTGGATCTTTCCTCCCTTTCTAGGCATAATGAACCACAACTACTAGGGTGTGCCCAAAAGAAACTAGAATTTTGCAATGTTATTTTATTCACTTAGTTTTACATGTTCACACTTTTATCGCCTTCAAAGAATTCTCTATTTGAAGCAATGCATTGGTCCATCCACGTTTTTCACTATTCGAAGAAGTGCTGGAACTCTTATGAAGTGATGCTTTTTAAAGCCTCCGTAGATTTTTTCTTCACCTCTTCCACACCTACAAATTCCGTGACACCAGCTTTCGTCACCAGGGATGACCTTCGAAAATGGTCTGGATCAAGTTCCAACTGCTCTTTCAGTTCACGACGCACATTCAGCCGTGACTGTTTTTGAATTTACGTAAGCAAGCGAGGCACGAATTTTGCTGCAACTCTTTTCATTCGCAATTCCTCGCGCAAAGTTCATTGGCAGGAGATCCAAGACACACTAGTCACGTCAACAGGTTCGTCAATTGTTCAGTGATGGTCCTCCAAGATCGGTTCATGAATTCTCATGATGCTTTCATTCATTCGGAAGGTCGATGGTCGTCCTGAACGAGGTTGGTCCTCAAGCGAAAAGAGACCATCCCTAAAGCGGGAAAACCTCTCGTAAACCTGTGTTTTGCTCAGGGCAGCGTCCTTGTAAGCTGTTTGGAGCATAAGAATTATTCCGGCCACCGTTTTCCCCAGCAGAAGACAAAATTTCACGCTCTTCCTTCATTTTCAACATTGTCTCCATACTTTTCAAAACAGTTCTTCCAACATTCCACAAGCTTACTTATTCCATCGGAGAATGGAATACTGGTCGCCGCGCATTCATTTATGCACCGTTTCCTGCACTTCCTTATCTGTAGAAAATCGTCAACATTGTAAAGGATGTTTAAGCGGTCCAAAGAGATAATAGTCTCAAGGGTCAAAATCTAGACTGTATGCGGGGTGTTTCAGCGACTCGAACCAACCCAATTCTTCAATTGTTTCAATGGTGTCGACGACCGAACGTGGCTGTGCATTGTCAGGCAACAATAGACCTAGTGTTTAGTGCGAATTGCTGGTTTCGGTTTGTTGGCCAGCATTTTACTGTACCGAACACTGGTGATTGTAGGCCCCTTTTTCCTGGTAATATTCTCGTTTAGAACCTCTTGCGTAACAAACGGTAAACATCACTATTTCTGTGGATGGCTGAGACTTGAATTTCGTTTTCGCTGGCGATTACGAGTGTTTCCACTCCATGCTCTGCCTTCTTGATCCTGGCTGAAAGTGATGGACCCAAGTCTCGTCTCCTGTGATTATTCTGTCCCAAAAATCTTTCTATCGGTCGAATAAGCATTGACAGATCCTCACACGATAGCACCTATACACTTCAGTAAGCGCTTTTGGCATACATTTGGCACATACTTTTCGAAAGGAGCGACTTGTCGTAGATGGTTTCGTATACAGGACTTTCACTAATTTGCAGAGAACCTCTTCATCGATGGTATTCCTCAGTTCGCCAGAGCCATCTTTCAACCTTGTTGAATCTCCGCATAAATGGTGGAGGTTGATGATCATTCTTTTTCTTCTACGTGCTTCACGCTTTTCTGGCCAATTTTAAACTTTTCGGACCACTCATAAATACTTATACACAGCAGCTCACTGTCTCCGTATTGTACTGATAGTCCACGAAAGAATTTCAGCCTCTAACACATTTTCAGACCAGAGAAATCTTATCACTAATCTCTGCTCTTCTTTGGTGCGCATTGCCTTCGGAACGGCCATTTTTATTCTGTAACACAAGAAAGAAAATTGGAGCGATCAAAGACAAACCTCAGTTACGAAACCACAAGTATACTACTTTTTAGCAAGCAAGCACTGAAGGCAGTACGGTCAACATTCAGAATTTTAGCGAAAGTGCAGACAAGACTTACCCCTGTATTATTCGTAAAATACTTAATAAATTCCAATATTAAAGGATCTGCTTTATTACTTTAAGATCCTGTTTGTATGAAAATAATCTTCCATGAGAAAATTATACGGATTCGAAATTGCTAGAGAATGCTATAAGCCCAAAGCATAAATGCTCCGTAGCACATTTGAAAATAAATGCCTTAACATTGTCGTATATAGCTCTGTTCACACATCTGATTTTACAGACCAAATATTTGAATCCTATTCTATATTATTCGTGGAGGCACATGGCCTAGGGGTTAGAGCAGCGGTCGACGTTTCCTCCTGCATTTAGCAGCTCACCTGCGACGGACCGGCGTCCCCTCCAGGTGGGAAACCTATACACCAATGAAACTGGGAAACCGGCCCTTATGAGTCAGGTATGTCTCGAGAAGGAACAATCAACAACATTCTATATTATTCAGATACTACAGTCATTAAAACTGTCGATAGAGTAACATAACATGCCAGAAATAGTCAGCTCTAAAAGAGTGTTGATCTCTACATAAGTTTTCTTTTAATTAGGAATCTTTAAAAGAAATTGCTTCGAAAGTTATAACGGTTTTGATACTGTAGTCAACTTTCTAGGAGGTAAAAGAGATGGAGATATTGTGAGTGAAATAGAAGGGAGAAAAGTGATAAAAAATATAAAGTTAATGAGGTATCACCTGAATTTCAAGGAAAATTCATTATATTGATTGATTACAAAACATTAACGAAAAACTGGAAAATTTTCAAGCAAATTTACGTAAAATATTTCACAGCATGCCTGAGCTGGCAGAAATTTGTTCTCTCTTAACACAATCGGTCTCGAAACATATCCTGGACACATATTACCATTAAAACGAACAAAAGATTCTCTGATTTATATTCATTTGAATTAAGTCCATGGATGATTGACCCGTTTAGCTGCGTTGCTCGTTCAGCTGAAGAAGAGATTCGAGAAGAATTAATTGAATTGCGATGCAATGAAAACACCAATTACATGTATGATAAAGTAGGAAAGAATGAATTCAGGTCATTAAAACTCTGTAAAACATTATTTCCAATGTTATAGACCGAAACGGCCAAAATTATTTTCTATTTTCCAATATCAAATATGACTGATACTAGTTCAGCAACTATATGCATAAATAAATAGATAGGATGTATGATGAAAGGGGCAACAACTATATAAGTTCGATTACAGGGAACGTAGCAATATATATATATATAGCGCGGGTTCGCCAATCTCAAAGATATCATTAAATGACAAAATACAAGTCTGTGTTTGAATGATTTTTAATTCACATATTATAATGGGAAAAGAGTGGAGAAAAATATTCTGGGGATGATTGCTAATAACGTTTCATGAATAACTGATGGAGAAGGGAAGCGTGTTCTATTTCAGACTGATCGATCTCGATATAGTGTTCGATAACGAAGTGATGAATTCTTTAGAGGGTGCATATACTTTAAGTCTCCGTCTGCCAAATCTACTCACAAGGCTTTAGACGGCGCGGGGCTACAGTAGAGGACACTTGCCCAAGGTGCCACATTTCTCTCTATATATGTGCTGATGTATGATTATATATGTGTGTGTGGGGGGGGGGTGTTTGTATATGTGTATGCTTGTAATCAAACACTCCTTATTTAAGCAAAAAATAAACTCTAAATTACGTTTATCAATTTGTGTTGCAAGATTCCTGATGTGAAGTCGTGTGTCGAAACAGATATTGTTGTATTTCTGGGCGATCATTTTTTGTTTTTTTTTTACCAAATAAACACACGTACTATACATTCGTTCTTCACTGGTTTTTTACTGTTCTTCTTCTAACTCATGTCCACTGTCCGGGAATTTTTCGTCACATACCTGTGATCTCTTCCGTTTTCTTGTGTTCTCTTGCTCTGCTTGTTCCATTCTGGAAAGACAAAAAACAAAACTGACAATCCCGAAATACAACTCGAGATTATTTGTTTGAAAATTGCTTTCAAGCAAGAAACTCAGAGTTACATTCTTGTAAACATCTTAATACTAAAGTGGAAACATTATCAGAAAAGCCTTTTGTATTCGTTTTCTTAAATATATATATATGTGTGTGTATATGTGTGTGTGTGTGTGTGTTTTGTGTGTGTGTTGTGTGTGTGTGTGTTACAGAGGCACGCACGTATACACGCACTCACCCACACACATCAAAGTCACTAGCTCCTATTCACACATACACTTACACATTCTCAATTACACACGCACACTTTATTATCTCCCTTTCTTCCAACCTCTTCTCTCAAAGTTTTTTCTCATTAGTCGCCATGCTTGACCGCTGAATCTACAGGTTTTTTTGGTTTTTGTTTTGTCATTCTCTCTCTCTTTCCTTATTTTCTCTTATTCTTTTCTGTTGAGGAGCGTAGGATCGAAACATAAAAAGACTTTTTCATTTTCCCGAGTGTCAAACTAATACACCTATTTGTTGTTCATACACCTGTCTTCGTCCTTTGTTTTACTATAAATTTGAACTCTCTCTCTCTCTGTCTCTCTCTCTCTGTCTCTCTCTCTGTCTCTCTCTCTCTCTCTCTCTCTTTATATATATATACTTATCTCCTGCCTCTGTAAGACAAACAGGTGTTGACATTGTTGATAAGACGGCAATAAACTGTAAAATTTATTAACTCTTATATCGTATTCGTTTAAGTTAGTGGACTGCGGCCACGCCGGAGCACCACCATGAAAGTTTTAGACGAATACATTGACCTCAATACCGTTCACATGGTTCTTGTTTCAGTCCCACTGCGTGGAACCTGAGGTATGGACTATAGATGTAAGCTGATGTGTGTGTATGTGTGTTCACGTGTGTGTGTGCACGTGTGTGTGCACGTGTGTGTGCACGTGTGTGCGTGTGTGTGTGCGTGCATGTGTATGCATACCTGTGTTTGTATTTGCTCCCATCACCGCTTGAAAACCTGTGTTGGTTCTGTTTCTGTCGACGTAAGTTAGCGGCTCGGCAAAAATTTTTTTCAACCTGTTCCTTTTTTAAAGGCGGTGCCCCAGCATGGTCGCTGTCTCATGACCGAAACAAGGAAAAAAGTGGGACCATTCAAACGTAATATTCCGAAAGAAACGAAACAAAACAAGTAGACAAACCAAAGGTGGGGTGGGTAAATTGTGAAGGATTGTACTAGCGCATTAAATACCAAAATAACCACTTCGTTCCAAACATCAATCGTTAGACCCAAAATAAATTAAGAAGTAAATTGCTCCCGCCGGCAATAGCTTACCATTAATTTGCTTTTAACCGACGTAGAATGCTGACGAGAAAGTCTTACATCTAAGGAAAAATATGTTATGGGAATATAACATAAGAAGATAGATTTCATATTTTCACACAAAGCCAACAATTCCGGGAGAAGGGTTAAGTCAATTACATCGACCACAGTGCTCAGTTGTTACTTATTTCATCGATTCCTAAAGGATGAAAGGGTAATTTGACCCTGATTGAATTTGAACCCAGAGCGTACTGACAGTCGAAATTTCACCAAGCATTTTGTTCTGGGTGCTGACGGTTTTGCGTTTTAGAATATAAGAATATCACAAAATATTATGTAACAATTGTAAATGAATATAAGAGTGTGTGTTGTGGATTCAATGACTACTTTGGCTCTACCCCCATCCCTTCTTCATATATAAATATATATATATATATCTATCTGTGTGTATGTTTGTATACGTACGTATGTATGTATATATA
>NC_069002.1:24602909-24603430 GCF_001194135.2 Octopus bimaculoides
TGTGTGTGTGTGTGTGTGTGTGTGTGTGTGTGTGTGTGTATCAAATTAATCAAAGAACATACTAAGTATGTCTGCCTGCTGGAAATAACAGTCAAAACTCTTATTTAAATCGCTAAAAATTATACTGATGATAACTACAGAAATCAACCGAAAGGAGATTAGGTTAATAAAATCTCTCAATGTACATTTAAGTATAAGGACCGGTTTCCGTACTGGCAAAATAAATTATCTCAACGTCATCAGCACGTGATACCATGAAAACAGACTCAACAACCCGTATTGAAGTCTGAGCTGCAACCGATTCGTTTTGCAGCGAAATCAAATTACATTCACCAGTGAGAAATACTCCCAATACAAGTGCAAGTATTTCGTGAGAAGAAAAATATTATTCTCGAAAATTAATTTGCTAAGATATTATTAATTCGTTTATTATCACTTTTTTAATATAGCCATTCCAGATAATAACAAAATTAATAATATCTTAGCAAATTAATTTTCGAGAATTATATTTTTCTTTTCAC
>NC_069002.1:24605537-24607190 GCF_001194135.2 Octopus bimaculoides
TGTGTGTGTGTGTGTGTGTGTGTGTGTGTGTGTGTTTGTGTGTATAATTTGATACTTATATATACATATATATGCACACATATATTTATGCGTATATGTATGTATGTATGAATGTATGTATGTATGTATGTATAATAAATGTTCGAAATACAGATTTCCTTTTTCTTTCTTTTCCGTTGTTTGTGCGTTTGTTATCTCAGAATTAATTAAGATATATCGAAGCGATCTAATCTCAACTATTCAATTTTTTTATATCTTGTTTGACTTTAAGAAGAAATTATATTTATTCCACACTTGTATTAAATTACCTGATGGCTTGTTTAAATGCAGGAATAAACCATAATCATCAGCGTTAAAACATTCTTTCACTATGAAAATCTTTCTTTTCTTCAATGTAATTGAGATGATTTTTGGGGTAATTTTCTCTGTTTTTTAAATAAATACAAACAACATTTACGCTGTTCTTCTAACTGAATTTGAATCGAAAGTCGAGTGTTGTATAATTTACATTAATTGCTTTATTAATAGGAGTTCGCAAAAGTGACAAAGGAAACTATTTAAATATCTATATCATCATCATCGTACTATTTAAATATCTATATCATCGCCATCGTACTCTTCCGCTCCTTCATCACCCTCATCTCCAGCGTCATCATTTATACAAGAAATGAGAAAGTAAAGTGGATATCTCAAGGATAATTAAGTTATACTGAAATAGAAGTAGAAAATAATAAGATGTAGTTAAGAAATGATAACGATTAAACACACAGAGATGAATAAATATGATGAATGGAAGAAAAGCCAAATGTCGAAGAGCAGGAATAATTTCTTGATATGTATGCGGAGTCTGCGACAAATGTTTGATTCATTTCGTTAATTTCCTTCTTACAACATTCTTGTGATTGCAAATCCTGGTAAATGGCATGGAGTCAGTTTGGTTTCCACTAAGCCAAACTCCGAAATCTTTGATCACTGATAATCGATTAGTAAAGTATTAACCATTTGCCTGTCCTGTCTCGCATATTTGATACACAGAATATATTTTCTTAACGTTCAACGTCGTATATGATATACACACCCGACCTTTTTCAGCCAGCAGAATAACTTGGGATTTATGAAAGGAAAGTTTTATACTGGTTTCGAATTTTGACTCAAGTGCAGCAAGTTAAGGGGAGGGTATTATTTCATCGATCTAGAAAGGATGAAAGGCAAAGTCGACCTCGACGGAATTCTAATTCAGAGCATAAATACAAGAAACGCCGCTAAGCAATTTGTCCGGCATGATAACGATTTTGCCAGCTCGCTGCTTTACAAGGAAAATCTTTTGTTACTCAGAACGTATGAAGCAATGGATAACTAAAAGTCTGACATTTAAGAGAAACTTATGATAATGCTTTGAACTCACAAAGAGCTAAGAGAAATATAATATGAATGCCGGTGTTTTAATGGTGGCAGCTGATGAAGGATATGTTCTCTACGTGGCCTGCCTGTTTGTTGTACCTTGTTTTTCATTTTGTCCATGTTCTTTTGCAACGTCATGTACCCAGATATGTATCTATATGTACATATAGATCAAGGTATGTACATACATGTATATATATATATATGCATATACTCATATATTGTTTATATATATATATATATATATATATA
>NC_069002.1:24611353-24618405 GCF_001194135.2 Octopus bimaculoides
TGTGTGTGTGTGTGTGTGTGTGTGTGTGTGTGTGTGTGTGTGTGTATGCGTGCGCGTGTGTGTGCGTGTGTTTGTGTATTTGTGTCTGTGTCTGTGTCTGTGTCTGTGTCTGTGTACTGTGTCTGTGCGTGTACAGATTATACACACACACACACACACACACACAGATATGGATATACGTAGCTGTGTTTTATAAAGCTGATTGTGACATGAAGCATCGACGATCATTCAAACAGTGCGATGGAAAGAAACAGTTCGTAGATATTTACCCATAGAAGGACACTTGGGTAATTGATATTGGAGCGGGGAATGATTTACTAGCGACAGGTTAGTTCCATAAGTCTGGCTGCATGTCAATGGCTTGTAGTAAATTAAATTTTAATTTGTCGTATTGACTACCGTTTAATTAAAAGTGGCAAATGAAAGATATATATTTAATAAATCGTAGCTCATGTATTGCAAGTAAATTAGGATTGTATAGGGTGTTTAGGCTTATGGAATGTATCAATTATGTTCTTATAGGAAATTTAAAGACCGTCGTTTGAAGTGGAAGCGCAATTGTCAAACGAAATATATTTGACAGGAGAAATGTTATTGGCGTAGTTATACATGTATGGATGTATGAGTCTGTGTGTGAGTGTGAGTGTGTGTGTGTGTGTGTGTGTGTGTGTGTGTGTGTGTGTGTGTGTGTGTGTGTGTGTGTGTGTGTGTGTGTGTGTGTGTGTTTGTGTGTGTGTGTGTAAAAGTTTCTGTTGAATATTTAAGCATAGTAATTGGCCGATGAAAGTATAATAATAAGTACTTTTGTTGAGGAAAATAATTCCATAAGTCAATATGTCAAACCAACGGCCAATAATAAGCCATTAGATCAGAAATAGGGACGTAATTTCAAATAGACTGATTTGAAAATCGGTCTTAAAAATGAATAGGAATGAGCAATTATTAACTTTCTATTTGTTGTTGTTGTGGTGGTGGGGGTGATGGGGGGTAGTTGCGGTGTTGTTGTTGTTGTTGTCGTTAAAGCGGTGAGTTTGCAGACTTGTTACCGCACCGAACAAAATGCTTAGCTGGACTTCATCCGTTCAAATTCCGCCGAGGTCGACTTTGCCTTTCATACTCTCGGGGTTGATAAAATAAGTACCAGTTGAGCATTGGGGTCGACGTAATCGAGTTATCTCCTTGCTGGCCTTGTGCCAACATTTGAAATGATTATTATTATTAGTAGTAGTAGTAGTAGTAGTAGTAGTAGTAGTAGTAGTAGTAGTAGTAGTAGCAGCAGTAAGGTAGCAAGCAGGCAGAATCGTTAGCATGCTGGACAAAATGTTTGGCATCATTTTGTCCGTCTTAACATTCTAAGTTCAAATCCTATCGACGTCGGTTTTGCCTTTCCCCCTTTCAGGGTCGATAAAATCATTAAATAATTACCAGTTGAGCACTGAGGTCGACAGAATGGACTTACCTCTCTCTTAAACAGTATCAGCAACGACACATTGGCAGCAACGCCTGCAAAAGGCACAGAGCTACCGATACAGGATGGCTATCCTGCAGAGTGAGATATGGCTGGCCCCATTGGATAAACTGATAAAGCTGGAGAAAGCGAGGGCAGAAATTACAATCCCCACCACGCGAAGTGTTAGCAGGAACACAGAACATACCATAATTTATGTGTTCTTATTAATACAAAGTGGCTGGAGGTGGCTAGTCACGCAGATTTGGAAGGTGAACTGATAGAGAAGATGCCAGACATTCAGCATACCAAGCGGGTCAGGCAGAATGTGGCCTTTTCAGTGTTCTTCAAGACTTAAGCTCTAGTTACCAAACACTCCGCGGTTCCCTGTCGGAGCGAAAAATACGTGCTCCCACCATCGTATTTATGATGAGGACGTGGTGGATAAAGATCTCGGAATTCCACCCGATATGAATTTATGGTGGATTTTAGTGTGTATCGTTTTGGAAGAGAGTAACAGCCTTTTGGTGGTGAAGCTGACTTGCCATGAAAATGGATCTACTCCCCATTAAACCAAACACGAGTCACAAAGACAAGGAACGATAGAAGCATCTTACACCAAACACCAGGTCCCCTAAAGCCCCACCAACAAAACCAGGAACGAACGACAACAAAAGCGGCACCAATTCTGGCAACGACGGCATCTACATCTGGGGCAGCAAATCAGCAAATGCTGGAAGAACAGCAGCCACAGTATCAACCGCAACACCAGCAGGTAATGCAGCACCACCATCTTCAACAACAGAAATAGTCCTTTCTACTATAAGCACAAGGCCTGAAATTTGGGGGTTGGAGAGAGTAAATCGATTACATCCACCCCCGACCCCGAAAGGATGAAAGGCAAAGTCGACTCGGCGGAATTTGTACTCAGAACGTAAAGACAAATGAAATGCCGCTAAGCATTTTCCCGGTGTGCTAAAGATTCTGCCAGCTCGCCGCCTTAATAGCAGAAATAATGATAATAATGGACACACACCACACCCGGGGATCTCCCAAGGAAGCTCTCTCTCTCTCTCTCTCTCTCTCTCTCTCTCTCTCTCTCTCTCCTTCCCGTTCTCCGTCTCTTCTAACCTTGAATACATAGACACCCTACTCCGATATTACAGATACTGATACCTCTGCAATGAAAATGAAGGGACCCCACCCCGCAAAAAAAAAAGAAATAATAAGATAAACTAAAACACAATAAGACGTCATGCTCGACACTAAAACACGTCAAGAATATAGAAAACAGACCCACAACAACTACACCCACACCACAGCAACACGAACCACTCTACCACCAAATTCGTAAACACATACCACAACTGCAACAATCCACAAAAGGAAGACACCCCAAATAACAACCACCCACCACAAGATCATAAAACATCGTGCTAGTGAGAAGGGCAAACAAATAACCTTCATAGCACGAACGGAGGACATCGAGACAGAGTGAGAGAGAGTATGAGCTTCGGTACCAACAACGTTAAAATGCCAGAAACAAAAAAGATTAGGGAGAACTTCCCACACAGCGTGTGAAATCTTAATGTAAAAGCCAGGAGTAGCCTTTTAAAGGGTTTTCCAAAGGAACCCCAACAAGTTATGGAGATTGACTCACCTGGCATTACATTCGAAGGATAAATAGACCTCATTTGTTTCTTCTCCAAACTCTTTCTGGTCATTATGGCAAGTTTAAGAGTGTGTTGTATAAATGGTCGTGGCCTCGGATCTCCCTGAAAACAAGGTCACCTGCTGGACGACATCAGATGACTAACAATGGATGTGACGACCGTCAGCGAAACCAGGATTCCGACACATACAATCTAGCCCCTATATCCGACGATTTTGAGATCTACACATCTCTTGGTCTGCCTGGAATGGGAGGCAGAGTGTCGTTACCGTTTAGGAAAGCCCTGGATCTCAAGGTACGAGCGGTTTTCCTGGACTCGAAGGAAAGCTGGTGGTCTGGACGTGAGGCGAGTCAGCCAGCTTTCTTCGGATGTTAGGAGGTTTTTCTTGAGACCTCTCACTCTTTAGTGCTAGTGAACGATTGAGACGCGATCTTGGACGCACGCCTGGACAGGGTGGGCCTATCAGATAGGAGACGGTATATAAAAACTATATAAACCTGCTCAACCGTTTTCGGCTAACTGTCAGGGACCTGTGGGCTTTCCCGAATGCGCCAATGTGGACATGCACTAACAGCATCGGGTCTTCCAGATCGTATCTATATAGAGTAATATGTAGGCCTATAGATGCAAGTATCGGAAGTTGTCCACAATTGAAAGTCGTTATATCACAAATTTGTGTTTTGCAGGGTCAACTTAGATACGATCCACAGGGGTTTGCATACTGGAAGCTCAATACGCCATTTCCTGCGCGTCAAACTTTCAGATACGTATTAGCAAGTTAGTCCAGCTGAAGTTATCGGCTGCAATCATCAACAACCGATGGTGGATAGCTCTGAAAACAGCTATTTGAGTAGAGGCTTTAAGGTTTAGTAAAGAAATAGAGATAGCAGGATCTGGACAAGAGGCGACCTTAGTTAGGAAACTAAAAGTGACGCTTAGAAGAAGCGTAGTGACTGACGTGTTGGAAGTGAGACAGGCTCTTGATGGAGTATTCAATGCAAAGCATGAAGGTTGCGTTGTCCGAATTAGGCCGCGTGCTCTAAGACACGGGGGTTGAAGGCCATTCGATGGAACCAGGTGGTGGAGACGCAACGTAGCAACAAATTTAAAATTCGGTCTTTGATGGCCCGGGACAGGAGCATGACACACGAATCCAAACAGATATGTTCACAATTTCAGCGTCGAACTATACGGGGTGCGCGGTGGGTCAGAGGTAGAGATAGATTTCAACTCTTACCTCGACGGCATGACGCGCCCTTCGGCCAGGGCTGCAGAGTTCTGTGAAATGGCGATAATAGTCGAAGACATACGGGATGCGATGTCTGGCTACACAAAGGAGAAGTCACCACGGCCAGATGGTCTACTCTTTCAGTTTTATCTTCATATGTCAGACTTAATCGAGAATCTTTTGATGGATGTCTACCACAACTAACCCTAACCAGTGCTGTGAATCGTGGTGTAGTAGTGCTGCTGAGGAAGGATTCGAACAAAGGGGACCAAATAAATCATTTTAGGCCCGTCATTCTGCTGAACACAGATTACAAGATTTTGGCTCTGGTTTTAGCCAAGAAGTTGGCGCTTGTCGTCGATAAACTGGCTGGTGACGCACAGACATGAGCTATCCAGACAGATCTATCCACAACAACCTCCGCTTCATTCACTACATCATAGACAGGGTAGATAAGGAACCTGAAATGGGCGGAGACCTGACCAATTTGGACCAATCAAAGCTTTTGCTAGAGTCGACCACCGATACTTGGAAGCTGTCCTCGCGCCGACCGGTTTCGGTCTTGTTTTCAGAGGCTGGATCGCTGCAATGTACAGCGACATCTCTTCGGTAGTCTAAGTAAGTGACTACCTCCTAGAATTGTTTATCATCGTACGTTCGATCCGTCAAATATGCTCACTCTCGCCTCTTCTGTACGTGCTGGCTTTCGAAACGTTGCTACGGAGGCTGGATCTTCCGAAGGGCACCCCAATTAGACTAGTATGCTAAAAGTTCGGGTCGGCTTATGCGGACGACATCACCGTAATAGTGCCGGACATCTCGGAAATCGAGGAGATTGAAACTGCCCAAAGGGATTACGAAACGGAGACAGGGTCGGAGATTAACTAGAACAAGTCGGAGAGGAAGGCCCATGCCGACTGATAGCGTTGTTCGGCGCTGGACGGAAGGACCGGTTAAATCGACCGGAGTCTCGTTTGGTCCGGACCTTCTAGTGGATAACAACTAAAGGAGGTGACGGGCAGGGTCACCAGTCCACCCAGAAATGGATTAAGTGGAAGCTCTCCTTGAAGCGTCGGGTAGAAGCGGCGAATGCCTACTTCGCTTCCGTCATCTACTACTGCCTAAGCGCCGCCCCTTGCCCTACTACGTAAATGAAGTTGGAGGGAGGCTCTTCAGTTTCTGTGGAAGGGATGTGTTTCGCTCGTGTCAAAAGCCGCTGAGAGGACTACGGATACCGTAGTTGATGATGCACAGAAAAGTGCTGAGGTTGCGACATCTGCAGCGTTTCTTCAAGTTTCAGCTGGTTTGCTCACCGCTTGTTAGATGGTATTTTCCACAGCTCATTTCAGTGACGGAGCTACAGTCCTGAATGAAGCGTTAGACTGAGAAAGGCCGCTTGCCACCTAAAGTGTCGGCAAGCGCTCACAACCGTCTGCCTGTTGGCCAATGCAGGCGGTGGAAGTTCCACATTGTAGTTCAGTAGGGGATTAGTGGTGGGCAGGAGCTACAACGTCCTCAGAGAAACACTGAGCGTCGAAAGGGATCAATTATCTGGCCTTTTTTAGGAGGAATTTCGGGCCAAGGCCTATGGATAATTTCCAGAAACCCCTGGGCGCGCAGTGTTACTGGGGGTGGGGGATCTACCTGTTCGAGACAAGCTCTACAGGCACGGAAATGCAGTCAGATTGACTTGTCCGAGGCATGAGCAAGACGATGAAATCGTTCCGCGTGCACTCAGCCGGTGTCTGGACATCGCTGAGTTGTGGAGCTCTGTCGGACAGCTGTTGTCGCATGCAGGAGAGGTCCGGTTATCAGCCGAATCCATCATGAAGATCACCCCGCAGTCTTCTTTTGGACGGGAAGTGAAGGTAGTTTCTTCTGTCTGGTAGCTATAGCGAAAGAAGTAGTGGAGTGCTGAAGGTGGAAAGACCTGAATACAGCAATATTCCTATTCTGACAAGCTCTCGTCAAGTTCCGCTTGAAAAGAAAAATGGGGGGTGGGGAGGAGAGTGCTGATGCCCAATATTGAAAGGTGGGTGACTGTGACAAGGATGGCCAGTGTGAATGGGCCTACTCTGAATATACGGAAGGGTTGAGAAGTGAGGTGCTTCCCTGAGCTGCTTTTGACGGTTGGGGTGGACAAGATATATGGGTTACTTTGGTTGGCCTCGGGGAACTGGCCACACTTTTGGGGAATTTTATTGTTAAATTGTTGTTGCTGTTGTTTAACAGTTATCGTTTTATTTTATACACGAATTTTGTGTAGAAACCCTCCCGCCGCTTAACTTGTATTGTCTTTTATTTGTGTTCGGTCCCTGTGGCCAAAAAGGAAAGATTGTTATTATTAATTATTATTATTATCATTATTATTATTATTCAGTAGTTTTATTTTTATAACGTACTTTCACTTCACTACCGAGCGCAGCTCTGTGCGCCTTGGGTATGTGCTGTGGTTTGCTGTGGTGCTCTTATGTTTACTGTATTGAAAGTGTTTTGCGTAGAATGTGTGCAGTACCCAGTAGTGCAATTTTCTGTATGTTATATATATTTGTAAGTCCTGGTGTTTTTGTTATGTATTTGTCTGAATATTTTTTTTATTATACCTAAGGCACCTACTATGATAGGAATTGTTTCTGTTTTTAGATTCCACATTCGAGTTATCTCTATTTCCAGGTCTTTGTATTTTGAAAGTTTTTCCATTTCT
>NC_069002.1:24626923-24631789 GCF_001194135.2 Octopus bimaculoides
TTTAATGAACAATATGAGATTTTGCTTTTGCAGATTCAAAGCGATAAATTTTATTGATGCGCGCCGTTATTTACAAAATTCTTCAGAGTGAACTCTGCACTTTACAACCGTTTATTCTATGGGATAATATCCATTGTTTATCGATGAACTGTTTATCAATCCCTGTTTGTCAATTATTGTATATCAATGTACACGAATATTCTGTCTTCTAACAGTTGTGTCTTTGTACGAAATTACGAAACCATTTTAATTAAATGGGTATTTTCATGAATGAGTTTTAATATTTAAGATCTATGTCTTCTACACAGAACAATAAGCAAAATACACGCATGATAAAAAAAAATTAAAATAAACAAGGTCAAAATATAAAGGTGAAAATTATATTAATATTAGATAATATTTAAATTACATAGATACAATATACATATGAAAGAGAATGAAATATGATTCGGATTTCATTGTATTTTCTATGGGTTGTTTTTCCCTTCTTCGTTTATATTTAGTTTACATATAAGAGGGAATTAATATGATTTTCATCTTGACATTTGCAGCCGTTAATCTTGCTTTTGACTTCTGATTATTGTTTTGTCAATGGCGAAGATGTTCATCTTCATAAAGCAGCCTCCCGTTATAATATGCTGTAAGCAAAGCAAAAGACAGCGGGTGACGGAGAGAGAGTGAAAGAGAGAAGAAAGGGATAGTGAGTGAGAAATGGAGAGAGGGAGAGAATCAGAAATCAGTGGAGATAAAAGTTTAAGGAAGAATAATTGAGAAGGAAATGATTCTGATATTTATCTCAACTATAATTTATCTTCATTCCACGAGGAATCTGTAATTATTCTGCATTTCCATTAATGAGAATGCTACAGGCATCTGAACTTAATACGCTGACAATGTGTTTCGAAGAAATCTGATGTAATGTGTGTGTGTGTGTGTGTGTGTGTGTGTGTGTGTGTGTGTGTGTGTGTGTGTGTGTGCGTGCGTGCGTGCGTGCGTGTGTGTGTGTACATACATAGGTGCATGCATACCAACATACATACATACATACATACATACATATTGAGTGTTTCCATTATAAGACTATTCTCAAATCAGCATCGTTAATATTCGCATATGAAACTCACTGAATAACAACCTCTTATGACTAATCTTATAATTAACTGTATCTAACAGCGAACCCAAGGCATCGTTCATTCAGATATTTGCATTGCCCAATGTTAACTTTACATTTTACAGCAGTGTACATAAAAGCACAGAGATATATTATGCGTATATAATTTATGTTTAAGGAGCCAGGATGATAGCAATAATGATTAACATCATACGGAATAATGCTCTTATAGAATTCAATTTACAAACCACTTACGCAGTTTCTATGATTCCATTTATTATGGAAATATTACTTTGACAGACACAGAACTCAACGAGACAACGTATTTCTATCATTATGCAAGTTTTGAAGATCTTCTCCTACTATATTCTTCTCTACTCTAGGCATAAGGCTCGAAATTTTGTGGGAGGGGCCCAGTCGATTAGATCAACCCCAGTACGAAACTGGTACTTAATTTATCGACACCGAAATGATGAAAGGCAAAGTCGACCTCGGCAGAATTTGAACTCAGAACGTAAAGACAGACGAAACACCGCTAAGAATTTCGCCCGGCGTGCTAGCGTTTCTGCCAGCTCGCTGCCTTCTTATCCAACCATATTACTGCAATAATGAGTGCAATATTGTACTCGTAAACTAAAGAGCGACAATTTTCTCGCTTCAAGTTCTCTGGGGTTCAATCCTTATCGCAGTTTCTTCAGAAAGATGACACTGTTTTAATTCAACTATTGGTGTTTCCATAACTTTCTTCTCAATATATTTCTGCCTTAATCTACACTTGCTATTATAAATCTTAAAAACAAAATCTGGATGAGGAAGAAAAAATAGATTCTTGCATAGTCCATGTTTGTTTTGTTACTGTCAGTAGAAGGCGGTGAGCTACGAGAATCGTCAGCACGTAGGACAAAATGCTGAACCATTTCTTCCGGCTCTTTACGTTCGAATACCGCCGAGCTGAACTTCGCGTCATCCCTTCGAGGTCGATAAAATAAAATACTAGTGAAGTGCTGTGGTCGATGTAACAGACTTTCCCATCAAATTTGCTATTTTTGAAGCATGTAATGGACCGGTGCCCTGTTCAGGGAGAAAGTTGTGATTTCGGTCACGCGTTTAAGCCATAGAAACCGGATACCCGGCGTTGCTAGACCCTTGGCTAAAAAAAGAAACATGTGTAACATATGTTTTGTCTTTAAAGTAATATTTATTATAGTTTCAACTATCAACATTCTTTATTTTCGAAGGTTTTAAATGATAAAATATATCAACATACCAACAGTAGTCGTCGAACTTGATGACTTCTGTAACATTTAGCAACATCCCTTTCCATTAAATGCTGCAAAGGCTTCGTTTCGCTTTTCTCTTTCCGGTCAGGTTGTAGTGAATACAATGACAATGGAATCAATTCTAATATGTACAGGGTGGGGTAGAGAAGACGTACATTTTTTGAAATGGCTATTGCTCAGCCCCAGAGGGAGGGACATATGTCCGACAGATACCATTCAGTCCGTGGTGTCTTAGCATTTTTTCTTCATGTGAAGCCCTGGTGCTGTGGACGATAGAGCATCACGTGTTTGCATACGACAATTACGTGAAGAATAACGAGTCTGTCACAGTAGTTCATTGTGAGTTTCGGCACTGCTTCAACATTCACCGAGGCCGTTCGCATCTGTAACACAATCTTACGTTGAGTGAATGCACTTCGTACACGAGATACACTAATGAATAGGAAATCGGTGGAGGTGCCACAAACGGTACGGACCCCAGAAAATCAGGAACGCGTCAGACAATCTTTGATACACCACATGATGGATGTTGTTTTCCACACCTTATTTTGACAAATGCTAATTCAGTTCGAACGCACTGATGTCAATAAGTTTTTTGTTTTTTTTTTTGCAGCTAAAATTAATGATTTTGTCAATTTCTCAAAAACGTCCTTCCTCTCTGCCCTATATGATTTTATCCTAGAACGATTTGGCGTTATACCAAGAAAATATTCTATAAATACATGACCTTATAGCATTATTAGTTTAAATTTCAAATAATTCTTTTTCAAGTTTTTTAAGTTTTGGATCAGAGGAACACAAAGCAGATAACGCTACAATAGCATGTAAAAATTGGGTTAAAAATCCCATTTTGACAGAAAATTCGAAAGTTGTCTGTATAATATATTCAATGAAATAAAATCCAAAAAGAAAAAGAGAAAATGGAAGCACGACATAGGAGTCATATAACAAACTAGTATATAAAAACCTCCAACTCCGGATTCCTTATTCAATGTCTAGATACAAAAGATTACGTTTTCTAAAATTATAGGATGATTTTCGTTAAAGATATCGCTTCAGAAATTAATTCAATGTCTGTGTTTGTAATTGTTGCATCAGGGTCGATAGAATAAAATACTGTTCAGATAGGGACTAATCCCTCCCCTCAAAACATCCTAAAGTAAGATCCATGTTAAAACTATTGCTTGCCACTTTAGTTAGGAGGGATTTTATCTTGAGGTTTGGTGACACGAAGCCTCTTCAAATTTGAAGAATATTTCTTAGGAATTTTGCAGAATACGGGATGACACTTTCCTGCAGGTCGACAACGTGTCTCTGTTTCAATATCCTTCTGACTTTTAGCTGTCTGTTTGGGTGTTGTGCTGCATCACAGAAACAATTGTCATCTTTGTCTTCCACTTTCTCTCCTTCTCTCTGATTAAGTCCTGATATTTCTCAGTTTTGTTTTTGTTTTTTTCTAATGTTTTTGGTGTCCGTTCTGATATCTGTTGTGTTACAAAGAGTATGATTTACATTACTATGCTCTATCTTTATGTATTGGGTTGATAACTAAGTTCCCACCGATTTTTTAAAGTTTGGAATTTATTGCATTTTTAAATTTTGGAATCTATTTCTTTCGAGAATTCTATTTTTGAATCATTTTGGAATCTATTTTGTTTTTAACTAGTTAATTTTAATAACTTTTTGTTTATTTTCAGATCATTAAAATTGAATGTCAAGTTAAGATAAACAAGCATTTGACACCTCGTTTTTGCTTTTAATCAAGGTCCTAAGGCTGCAAAAGCTGTGTATGGAGAGGGTGCCATAGCTGAAAGAACCGCTCGTGATTGGTATGCCAAGTTCAAAAATGGAAGATTTTGACCTCAAAGACGCACCTCGTTCTGGCCATCCAGTTGAGTTCGATGAAGAGCGATTAAGCCAACTTTTGCACGAAAATTCTCGTCAAACGACAAGGGAACTGGCAGAGAAAATGGAATGCTCTCACACTGTTATAGAGAAGCATCTTCATTTGATAGGAAAGGTATGGAGCATGGGTTCCGCATACTTTAAGTGACAACAACAAGAATCAACGAACCACAATCTCCGCTGGTTTCCTCGATCGTCATCGCTCAACTCATGGACACAAGCAACGATTCCTTTACCGAATCGTTACTGGCGACGAAAAATGGTGCCTTTACATCAACATGAAGCAGCGTAAGGAATGGCTTAGCCCCGGTAAACAAGCGACACCGCGCGTGAAACAAGATCTTCATCCGCATAAAACGATGTTGTGCGTATGGTGGGACTGAGAAGGGATTATCCATTACGAATTGCTTGAACGGATCCAAATGGTCAGCGCAGAACTCTATGTTCAACAGATGGAACGACTCAACACGGCTGTTCAAGAGAAAAGACCTAATCGGCAGCATGGAGTTCTTCTGCTGCACGACAACGCCCGCCCTCATGTCGCCAATATGACCAAGGAAGCCATTCAAA
>NC_069002.1:24631965-24639962 GCF_001194135.2 Octopus bimaculoides
TTCTTTCAAATACTATGCGCGAAGTTTCGTTCAATACTGATGCAGAATTGAGAGCTTGGTTGCATCAATTTTTCGAGTCGAAATCGGATGATTTCTACCAACGAGGTATTGAAAATCTTGTTGAACGTTGGGAAGAAGTTGTAAATAACAAGGGTGAATACATTATTGATTAATTAGTTGTTATTTTTTATTAAACCTTTTAAAAAATTTAAATTTTAAAAAACCGCGGTAAGTTAGTTGCCAACTCAATAGAAATCCCATAAAATCCTGTTTGGGATTGATCATCACAAATTCTGGTTCATATGTAAATTACTTTTCTGTCATTTTGAACCCACACCTTGGGCAAGCATTTCAATGGACTCTTCTACCGATGCAGTCGTGTTGCGCTGAAAAATCGTTTTTGTGCTAATGTTCACTCAAGAGATGTTTAATACTTTCGTCTCTTTTTCCGCAAATTCAATTCTTGCTTCATCCTCATCGTCGTCGTCGTGGCTGAGGCATTAGCATGCTGGGCAAAATGCTTAGCCCGTTTTTACGATTTGAGTTCCGCCGATGTCGACTTTGCCTTTCATCCTTTCGGGGGCCGATAAATTAAGTACCAGTAAATCACTGGCGACGATGTAATCGACTAGTCCCCACCCTCCAAATTTCAGGCCTTATGCCTTTAATAGAAAGGATTATTATTATTATTATTATTATTATTATTATTATTATTATTATTATTATTATTATTATTATTATTAAAGCGACAAGCTAGTTAAGGAAGAGATGAAAACAAGCCCAGAAGAAGAGCAAAGAATGGCTATTTTATTATTATTAAAGCGACATGCTAGTTAAGGAAGAGATGAAAAAAGAAGCCAAGAAGAAGAGCAAAGAAGAATGACTAAAAAACCGGTGCATGGCCGACACCCACGGAGAGTAAACAAACCAGACGTAGAAAAACGAGACACTCATGTATGGATGAAGTGCTCAGGACTGAAGGCTGAAACCGAAGGTTTTATCATAGCAGCACAAGATCAAAGCTTGGCAACCAGGGCTTACCACAACAAAATAATGAACGATGGCACTGACCCGAAATGCAGAATGTGTCATGAGCAGGATGAAAGAGTGGACCACATCTTAACTGGATGCACAACGCTTGCAAAAACTGAATATATTCATAGACACGATATATATCAATTGGAAGATATGTAAACACTACCAGCTTCCAACTTTAAAAAGATGGTACCAACATAAACCTGAAGCTGTGACCGAAAATGATGATGTAACAGTACACTGGGACATGCCAATCAACACCGATAAAGAAATCATGGGAAACAGGCCGGACATAATCATCAAGGATGGGAAGAATAAGAAATGCTTGATGATAGATGTGACATTACCATCAGAGAGAAATGTGTCCATTAAAGAAGTTGAGAAGTTATTTAAGTACAAAGACCAAGAAATAGAAGTGACCAAGATGTGGGGAATGAAAAGCAGCACAGCACTAGTGGTGATTGGAGCGTTAGGGCGAACTAAAAAGGGCCTTGATAAGCAGCTCAACAAACTCCCTTACAGGGTTAACGTGGGAGAACTTCAGAAAATGGTGTTACTAGGTTCCGCACACATTTTACGTCATGTAATCTCCATGAGATGAGGACCTGCTGTGACCCTAGGGCCAAGGGATAACTCCAGTTCAACAGAAGACAACGACCCATTTTTTTAAAATAATAATAATAATACTATTATTATTATTCACTCCTCTTTTGTCTAGCCTTAATACCTCTCACGAAACTGCTCGATGATTTACAATATGTCTATAAAATGATTGATAAAAATATAAATCATCTCGTTTACATGTATGATTTAAAGAGCTTCGCAAAAAAGTGACCAACAACTCAAGGGCTTTCTAGCAATTGTTAAACAATTCAGTGATGACATCAGAATGCAATTTGGCCTCGATAAATGTGCAAAAGCTACCTTTATCAAAGGAAAACGACAGAAACATCCAATGTTAATCTTGACCAGCAAAATGTCATAAAGAAATTAGAGCCAGCGGAGAGCTACAAACATCTAGGGTTATTTCAAGGGGACTGAATCAAACAGTGATGAGGGAAATAATCAGAAGAGAACGTTATCGCAGGGTAAGGGCAACACTGAAGACATTGCTGAATGCAAGAAACAAGATCGAAGAGATCAATACTTTAGCCATACCAGTCGTGACTTACAGTTTCAGTATCATTAACTGGTCAATTACTGAAAAATGTAAGCTTGACAGAAACATACGAAAATTGTTGGCAATGCATAGAATGCACCGCCCTAAGGCACATATAGAACGACTTTACTTGTCAAGAAAAGAGGATTGCCGTGGACTTTTACAACTGGAACTAACAAATAAGATTGCTACAATTGGTTTAGACACCTACCTGAAAAATTCTGATGACTGGATATTAAAACTTGTATCAAATCATGAAAAGAAGAAAACATCATACTCAGTAACAAAACAGGCAAAGGAATATCTAAGTGAATTCCAAATGCAACAAATCCCAGAATTAGACGTACTGGAAACAAGTACAGAAAATGCTAAGCGTATGAAAACCCGTGCTAAAACTGCTGCTTTAGATACTCTTACTGATAAATGGCAAGAAAAACCTCTCAATGGAAAATACCCAAAGAGAGCTAATTGGGCCGATGTTGACAAAGCACTTACCCATCAATGGTTAGTGTCTTCTGTCTTAAAATCAGAAACAGAAGGGTTTATGATAGCAGCCCAAGATCAATGCCTACCTACAAGAATCTACCAGGCCAACATTTTAAAGAACGGCAGTAGCCCAACATGTCGTGTATGTAAACAACAAAATGAAACCATTGATCATGTTAACTCCAAGTGCAGTATTCGTGCGCCTACGGAGTATTTCAACAGGCATGATAGAGCAGCACAGTGTATTCGCCGGGTAGTTTGCAAAAACCTGGACCTGCTACATGATAAAAAGTGGTGGGAACACAAACTACCCCCAGTGCTTGAAAATTATTACATCACACTCCTCTGGAACTTCACCGTTCAAACTGACAGAAAGACAGATGCGAATAGGCCAGACATTATATTGAAAGACTTCAAACAAAAATCATGCTTCTTCATTGATATGTGTCAAGACCTACCAAACATTAAGCAAGTATAAAGATTTTGAAATAGAAATTAACAAAATGTGGAACCTGAAGACTAAAACAATACCTGTTGTCATGGGTGTCATAGGAATGATAGCAAAAGGGTCTGATTCCAACCTAGCTCAGATTCCAGGAAACCCCCAAATGGCAGAAATTGAAAAGATAGTGCTCATGGGAACTGCCCATATTCTGCGTGTAATACTGTCTATGTAATCTCAAAATTTAAAACAAACTTATATTTTTTCTAGAAGAATACTATGTGCAAAGCCAGGTATATGACACCCTAGGCATAACAGCAACTTGAACTTCTAACTTGTGTCTTGATGTTTGTGGGTAAGACTTGGAGTCAACTTATATAAATATAAAGTAAAAGTCAATCATGTAATAATAATAATTATAATAATAATAATAATAATAATAATAATAATAATGCAGTACCAGGCAGTAGCTCTCATGGCTTCTCATCTTAATTGATTGGAAGTGTTATCATGTACAGCCCATCTTTTATACTAATACCTCAGATTTGCTTGTCAGTTGTTTGATCTTAACTAGCTGAGCACGTCCTTCGGTGGCTGACAAAATGTGCATCTCCGATCAGTAGCAGAAGTAGTGGTGGAGCATCATTGCCATGTGTTGAGGGAAACTTTGGAGGCTTTGAGTAATTTACCTTTGGTAACATGGGTGTTTTGTTCAACATCCTTAAACAACTCTTATTCAGGGACATCTTGATCGGGATCTGTTACTCAACCTGAAGAAAATTCTAACTGCGCCCCACCTGCAAAGTCATGCACTGTTGAGATCACCATGTCATGCACATATGGTTGTGATGCATGTGCCTGGTGTACCCTTATCAGACGGGTAGTCATGATGGGTATATTGGGTTTCGTATATTTTACCCAGCCTCTCTTTGATGGCATGCACTGCTCTCTCACTCAATAATAATAATAATAATAATAATAATAATAATAATAATGATAATATCTAATTTAAAATAATATAAGCGATGAATACGATGATGATATGAAGATGACGATGATGATGATGATGACGACGACGACGACGATGATGATGATGATTATTATGATGATGACGATGACAATGACGACGACGATGACGACGACAACGATGTTGACTATGATGATGATGTTGATGATGGTGATGATAGTGATGGTGGTAATGATGATTATTATAACAAGGATGATGATAAGGATGAAAACGATGATGTTGATGATGACGATGACGATGATGATGACAACAATGATGTTGATGATGACGATGATCATATCGATTACGAAGACGATGATGATGAATATGTTGCTGATGATGATCAGGATCAGGATCAGGATCATGATAGTGGTGGTGGTCATGATGATGATGATTGTAATAACAAGGATGTTGATAGAGATGATGACGATGATGATGGTGACTCTTGTATCTGACATTTCTACCCTATTGTTCAACATGTCTTTATCATATTCCCTCACAGCGTAGGACATTGTCATTGTTTTGTTTATCACGAATTTGCGATCGTTTTAATTAGCAGCATTCTTTCACGCTCCAACCAAACCTTTTCAGTTCCTATCAACAACAGCCATACGCAGGTTCACATTTTCCCTTTTCCAATGATCATTAACGGATTGAGCTTTTGTGCTTTTGTGCTTTTATTTTATGTTTTTACGCTGCTTTTATCTTTTACAAAATTACATTTGTCCAAGCAAAGAAAGATAAAAACCTCAGCATTAATATTAAAGTAACAGAGACGATAATCGATTGCTCAAATCTGTAACGGAACTCACGTCTGTTTTCTTTTTGCGCCATATTGTTTGGAAACGAAGGCCAGAAGTTGGAATGAATAGTCTATTGTTTTGTTTTATCTGTTTTGAATATTGCCCCAGATTCCGTTTAGCCACTACCTGATCTGATAACGGAATACCCAATATGCAACAGGAAATAGGTTTGGATAGGTCGGGATTGCATGAAAGATCCAAGAAAATTTTGATAGGAAGAATCCAAATACAATTTGGAACGAAGGGGTGAAGTTACGTTAATGGAAACAGAATTAATTTTCAATACCTTATTTCCACAAAGAGCGACAAGCCGTGGCAGAGTCGTTAGCACACTGGCCTGAATGCTTAGTGGCCTTTCGTCTGTCTTTACGCTCGCAGTTCAAATTCCGCCAAGGATGCCTTTGCCTTTCATCCCTCTGGGGTCGATATCATAAGCACTTTTTGAGCATTGGGGTCGGTATAATTGATTTAACCCCTCCTCTGAAATCGCAGGGCCAGTGCCAAAATTTAAAACCAATATCTCAAGTTCACAAAGGGCGGTGAGCTGGCAGAATCGTTAGCATGCTGGGTAAAATACTTCGTAGCATTTCGTCTATCATTAAGTTCTGAGTTCAAATACTGTCTAGGTTGACTTTGCTTTTAATCCCATCGGAGTTGATAAAATAATTACAAGTTGAGTACAACAATAAACCTCATCACGAAGGCGGCGAACTGGCGGGATCGTAGAACGCCGGGCAAAATGCATTGCAGCATCACATCCTTCTAAATTCAAATTCTGCGGAGGTCGACTTTGCTTTTCATCTTTTCTGGCTCAATAAAATATCTACCAGTTGAGTGCTGAAGTCGATGAAATCAACTTAACCACCCCCGCCGAAATTACTGGCCTTGTGTCAAAAATTGAAGCCAAAATCTTATTTTCACGGGAAGTCTGACTGCAACATATAGAGATAGAAATAGCCAATAGGAGTTTTTTTTTTTACAGTGTAGACATAAATCATTGATAATTTCTGGTGAAATCGTGCCAAAATATTTTTTTTAATCCCTGCAAACATATACATAATGAGTATCGAGTTAGTGATGCATTAGAGCCAAGTACATTCGTTGCTATTGTATTATTATATTATTATTAAGGCGGTGAACTAACAGAACCGCTTGCCTGCCAGCAAAGTGCATCGAGGCATTTCGTTCGTCTTTACGTTGTGAGTTCAAATTCTGCCGATGTCGACTTTGCCATTCATCCTTTCGGAGTCGATAGAATAAGAGTACTGAAGTCGATGTAATCGACTATCCCTCTCTCTTTCATATTTCAGAACTGGTGTCTATAATAGAAAGGATGATTATTAAAGCGGTGAACTAACAGGACCGTTACCCATCAGACGAAATGCTGTTAGGCATTTCGTCCGTCTGTTCGGCATCGATAAAATATATACCATTTAAGTACTGAAGTCAATGTGATCGATTTCTCTCTCCTCGAAAACCCACTTGCCTTGTGCTAAATTTTGAAATGATTATATTATTATATTATCGATCCGGTAACTATGAAGGAGGGCGTTAATAACTATTTTAAACACAGATACTGAGCTCCAAATTTGAAGAGAAGGAAGTAGTTCATTATATCGATCTAAGCAGCCGACTGGTGCTTTATTGTATTGACCTCGGAATTATCAAAGACGGAGGTAATTTCTACATAATTTCGACTCGAGATCTAAAGAGACGAAGCATATAACGCAAAGCTAACGACCCTCTAATGATTCTGTCACTCCACTTCCCCTTATATTGCATTTGTATTAATAACGGGATATCATTTGTGTGTTTTTTTTGTTTTTTTTTGGCACAAGGCCAGCGATTTTGAGGGGTAGGCAAGACGATTACATCGGCCCCAGTCTTCAACTGGTACTTATTTTATTGACACCGAATCGACCGCAGCGGAATTTGTGCTCAGAACGTAAAGACGGATGAAATGCCGCTAAGCATTTCGTCCGGCATACTAACGTCTCTGCTTGCCCACCGCCTTAAATAATATGCATTGGGATATCAATAATAGCATGGTAATAGTTCTCTACTCATTCGTCGTAAATATTGGATCGAAATTCTGGTAGAATGCCAGCAATTTCGTGGGCAGGCGTAAGTCGATTACACCGATCCCACTGATCAGGTGGTACTTGATTTATCGACCCCATAAGGACGAAAGTCAAAGGCGACCTCGACGGAATTTGAGCTCAGAACGTAGAGACGGACGAAACGCTGGTACGGATTTTCCCCATGCGGCTGTGTTAGCACGCCGCCTTAAATAATAGCATAGTAATATCATTAACAGCATGGAAACAGGCCTGTTTTTGTGGTTCTTTACTTATCTATAATAAATATATAAGATATTAATGTCCAAGTCCACCGGCTCGTTTAAGGACAAAACTAAGATCAATGATCAATCATGTATATTATTATTTCAAGTTCGATAAAATATGCGTCAATACTACAGTTGTAATATTTGGAGTCATTTAATCTCATATGTATAATGTCTTTCAAGAAAAATATATTCTATTAGAATGATACATTTTTTACGTGATTTATCGAGGAGCTATTTGGAGAGAAGTGGGTAAATAGTAAAAAGAAATGAAGTATTCTTTGAGATATGTAGTCTGCAAACTTTCTGATTGAGTTCAACTTCTACTGAGATAGACTTCCTTATTCATTCCTCAAGAGTAGAATTGAATTATTTGACGCTCTTTCAATCACACGTTTATATAAGTATGGCCTTGTAACTTTAGGAGCAATTAGTAATATCATTGTGAGAGTATAATTCTTACAGCTCTAAATGCTTTCTTACACAAACTCACGCACGCGAATATGGCTCCGAAACGGTTAGCATTCTCTCCTGATGACCCCTAAAACCTAATAGCATCCGGTCAGCGGAGTTTTATACTGGTAGCACTTGCACAAGGAAGCTGTTTGCAAGTTTCTAAATATGCACACACACATACATATACACAAATGCACGTACATACATATACACAAATGCACGTACATACATATATATATATATATATATATATATATATATATATA
>NC_069002.1:24640349-24648136 GCF_001194135.2 Octopus bimaculoides
ATATATATATATATATATATATATACATGGAAATACACAATGTTGTTGATGCAACAAACATTACATGAGAAACAGAGCTCAATTTTAGTGAGAATAAGTTTGTAAAAAGGAATATCATTGAAAAGCTGAACGAATTCTCTTGATGGTGATCTCACATATAACTGTTATTGATACGATGATTGCAGTATTCTTTTGAATAAACAACGAACATTGGCATTGATTTATCGTTTCACTGTCTTGTTTACTAAGAGAAACAATATGCTATTAATACTTATACGATATTGCCCAGAGTAAATATTCGCTATTGTTCTTTATATACATACATACATAGATACATACATATATATATATATATATATATATATATATATATATATATACACACACACATACTTAACCTGAATCGGTTTTTATAAAAGAGTCAGTTGACAACGCTGGATGATGGAACGAAGAATAAGTGGAAGAGAGACATTGATATCCATCTAAACGAAATATCCCTAAGATATACATTTACTTCTTAAGAACAAACTCCATTAAGTTATTAACTTCGCATATAATTGACATACAACACGGAATTAAAACTTCCCACGCTAGAATTACTGCTTCCTGTGAAACGAGAACATGCAAACATTTTTAACGAAGGCTTATAAACTTAGTCACCGCAGTAACATCAATATATAGTCATTGCATATTATAGTGCCTTATTCAGCGTGGTGGCGATTTGACAGAACCGTTAGGACGCCGGGCGAAATGCTTAGCTGCATTTCGTCTGTCTTTACGTTCTGAGTTCAAATTCCGCCGAGGTCGACCTTGCCTGCCATCCTTTCGGTGTCGATTAAATAAATGCCCTGTACGCACTGGGGTCGATGCTCTTAATCCCTTTGTCTGTCCTTGTTTGTCCCCTCTATGTTTATGTGGGCAATAAAGAAATAAATTTCGCAGAATCATTAGCACGTCAGGAAAATATGATTTGCGGCATTTCTTTCGGTTCTCAAGGTTCTGAGTTCAAATGCCACCGTGTTCGACTATGTTTTTCATTCTTTCGTGATTGATAACACAAGTGCCACATGAGTACTAGGGATCGTTGTATGGCCCTCGCCTCAAATTTCAATCCTTAGAAAGGATCATTATAGCACACACCAAGGCGGCAAGCTAGCAGACTCGTTAACACGTCGGATAAAAAGTGCTTAATGACTTTGCGTACGCTTCTTTACCTTTTGAATTAGAATCCCGCTGAGGGCCATTTTGACTTTCATTCCTTCGAAGACGATAAAGTAATCTACCAGTGAAATACTGGGGTTGATGTAATCGTCTAGCTCACTCTTAAAATTGCTGGCATTGTGCCAACATTTTAAGCCATTATTGTGCCTCATCCTTTCTAGTCACGTACAAGAAATTACCAAAGCTTTCAAAGTCGTGTCATGCTGAGCTTCCATGATGATGTCTTGTGGTAGCATCAGATATATCTCCAAAAAATACCAGTATTCCATGGCGAGGCTGCAGAATACTTTGTGGTTGATCATCAAAGTATTAGTGAGACCATCGTCCGTGTGCTGCACATACCATATTTCCAGTGCTCCATAGTAAGCATCGTATACTTCATATGATAAAAGTTCGATCAAGGAAGGTAATTCAAATGACAGTCAAATATTCCCTTAATAACCCACAACAATATATCTCGTGATTTGCTGGCAGAATCGCTAGCAAGGTACCTAGAGGCATTTCGTCCGTCTTTACGTTCTGGTTTTAAATTCAGCCGATAAAATAAGTTCCAGCTGAGAACGGGGTTCACTGTAATCGACTTAGCTCCTCCACCGGAATTGCTGGCCTTGTGCCAAAATTTGAATTCAATACATCTCATCATGTCACCCCTCCTAAGTTTTATCTCCCAGACTTATCACTAAAAATAGACGTTGATAGTTTTAATGAAGTGTAGACTTCCTTAATTTGCAAATAATATCTGGGGTTGGGAGGTATATCACGGTAAGTAGCCAAGATATGAAAATACGAAAATTAAAAGAATCACATTTTCTCTCACTCATTATACGTTCGTCCATACATACATATATGTATATAAATAAATATATACATGTGTGTGTGTTTGTGTTTGTAAATGTATTACAGAAGAAAAAGAAAAAAACCTGTAGCTTTAAACTAATATCGTTAAGCATGGTTCTAGTAGCAAACTAATACTTAATACTAACAGTGAATGAATTAATCTCGCATAGTTAAACATAGATTGAAATATCTGCCGGCTTTATTGGATGTTAATATTCTGCGGAAAACTGCCAGTAATTAGAGCTAAATATTTGCCGTAAATGATGTACCTAAAACGTAGCTCATTAGATTTGAATGTTGAAGTCTAATTAGATGGAAATAACACGTGTTTAAATGAACACTTCTCAATTAGAGGATATCATGAGTCGCAGACTCGCCTAAACTTTGTGAATTATCTCAATGTAATCTGATTACATTAATGGGACAGAATGAAAAGGACATGTACATATTCATCTAGTGTAATTATCTTGTTGCTTACATACTGTCAGTTGCTCTGCAATCTTTACACGGAGCAAATTTCTTGCGCATGTTCTGTTATTCGTTATCTGTAAGTTAAAGACTTCTTATTTGATAGTAAACGATGTTGCAGATTTTGAATGGATAGTTTATTTGCCTTCCATTTTACGATCTGCTCAAGTGAAGTGACATCAACAAGGTGCAACCCATGGCATTAAGTTTGGAGAACATTCTGGCATAGATTTTCAATATTGATTCAAAACCAGATATTTGTGGGGAAGGTTGCTCTAGACTTAACTGACTCCTAATACAATTATCTGATTTAATTTAATCAATACCAAAAATATTGTAGGGTATAATGTATAGACCTACAATTAATAAACTTTTCTACAATAAGTACCGAAGCCTGAAATTTCGAGGAGAGGAACTGGTCGATTTCATCGATTCCAGTAATTAACTGGAAATTATTTTATCGACTCCGAGAGGATGAAAAGCGAAGTCGACCTCGGCAGAATTTGAACTCAGAACGTAAAGACAGATGAAATACCACTGAATATTTTTTTACCTGGCATGCTTATGATTCTGCCCGTTCGCTGCCTTCAAGGTACATATTTAATAATATGGCATTTTGACATACTCAGGCATTTCGACCGGCCAAATTCATTTTAAAATGGTCCTAACTGTTTCTGTATAATTTGGAAACAAGAATACCAGTTTTTAAAGGAGGAAATAGTCTATAACATCAACAAGTCCTTCCATCAAAACTATTAGTATTGTGTCTTCTAAATTATTTGATTTATACTTAAATCTATCCATCTTAAAAAGACAAAAACAAAACAATAGTTGACTGATACCTAATTTTATCGACTTCGAAGGGATGAAAAGACCAGGTGGATATCAGAAGGATTTGAACTCAGGACATAAAATCCCAGCACAAATACCGGAAAGCTAGTTGTCGTCGTTCTAACGAGTCTCCTAATCCCTACCTTTGAGCTGCTCCTAATTGCAATGTTTTACTAGTTTAACATTTTCCAATGTATGTTATTCTGGAGACCCACATTACGTCATCTTCTCAAAATATGTTTTACATTCATCGTTTGAATGGTTTACAAACCACTGCAGATTCTTTGGATGCTTGTGAGATATTTGAATTGTGTGGATGTCAGTCGATAGGTGGGGTAAAGGAATGACCCTTCTGCCGAAGCAAACATTTCCACAGATTTCCATTTAGCCATCAATAAGAGATAGAACACACGCCATAAATTCCCCGCAGTTATTGGCAAGAAATTGTCTGTGTCTGTATTTTAGATACCATTTTTTAAAGATTACAATGCTGAATAAAAATATCAGTTCTTTTTTTGGAACGTTGGATCTCGAAGCACATCACGTAAAGTTATAAATAATTGCATGTAAATATTAGGCTGGGAAATCCTTTTAGATAGAAGCGGTCGAAGGCTGCTTATGTGTGTAAGTGTGCGAGTGTGTGTGTGTGTGTGAGTGTGTGTGTGTGTGTGTGTGTGTGTGTCCATGTCTACCTGTCCCTCTCTCCCCTTCTCCCATACATCTATCTCTCTCTCTCTCTCTCTCTCTCTCTCTGTATATATATATATATATATATATATATATATATATATATATATATATATATATATATATATATATATATATATATATATATCCTATCAGAAGTACCCGGCGTTGCTCGGGATTCAAATACTACAATGTTTTTGATAATTATTAAATTTCCCGTGTCATAAGTAACGTTAACGCCAAATTGTAACAAAATTGGTCACTTATTGTAAGAAAATTATAACATAATTGTCGCAAATTGTAGGAAATTTCGTAGCCGGGTAACGCTGAGGTCAAACGGCAACAGTTTGATCGGAAGTCCTGAGAAGGGCTTTAATGCGTTCTCAGATGGTGTAACAATCACGGGTGAAGTAGCCCTGAAAGGGGCTTTTTTGTCGTTCTCACAGCGGTAACAATTTGATAAGAAGCCCTGAAAAGGACTGTAATGCGTTCTCAGATGGTGTAACAATTGTATGTAAAGTGGCCCTGAAAAGGACCTTTTTTTGTTTACACCGAAAGCAACGGAACTGTTAATGTAAAATTTGGAAACTGTGAAAACAGATGACAAACCTAGGTTGGACAAAGGAAAAGAAACATGGCTGAGGAAAGTTAGTAACTTTGAAAGCATGACTACAGTAGCACACCCAACATATCGGGTCTGCAAAGTTACACTGGTGTACTGGAGGCAGTGAGGTTCATGAATTTGAAAGCAGTTGGCACATGAAATGCCTACAACATCTCTCTGTAGACCACATTTTTCATTTTGCCTTTAGGGGATAGTACGAATAGATTTTGCTTGCTTCCCAATCTGGAGCATCCGACATATAACTGGTCATGAGAGAAACATGGCTCGCCCTCTTTCTTTTGGCAGCCGAAGCAAACTCTGTTTTACGACCAAGGCACGTTCTTTTCTTCGGTAGCATGGCAGTAGTATTGGAGTAGGTTTAAACTGAGTTTCTAGAAACGGGTAAAAGGGGACACGGAAAAGCAAATTTGGCACAATGTATAAAAAGTGAACCTACTAAACATATTATTCAAAAAAGGTGGAAGCAGGGATACACAGTTAGCTATGTGTCCACAAAGACACTGAATACAATATTTTTTAGCGACAAGTAAAAACTGGTTGGTGGCAACAGTATGAAGGTGGTAACTTAATTGAGCATGGGGACAACGATAAATTTCAACAGGAAGTATGAAATTAAATCAATAATGTACGTCAAATGGTAGGCTTAACCTGTAAGCCGAATCACGTATAAGACATGCACAAAAACGCATCAATAATTACGATTTGACCCTGGTTCGATCAGGTCAACAGTGTTCCACCAGTGAAATTTAGTCAAAGGATTAATTGGATGGGCTCATTACAGTGGACAAACAATAGTGTTCATGCGCATCGGTCAAAGGTCTTGTTCACAGTTCACCTTCTCGTGGCAGACCATTGACATGATGTCATTAAGGAATATAGTGGTGAAAAGGGGGCATTATGATCGTCGGCGATAATGGAGGGAGAGGGGAAGTGAGCAAACACTGAGGACGTGATTAAAGCAGTCATTCACACCAAAGAAGAGGCTGAAGCAGCCGGGGGACATTATGCCCGTAAGCGATAATAGTGGGGGGAAGTAAATACTAATATACACAGATAACAAAAAGCGGGGTGCGCGTGTCAAATGTCATGCTCGCAGTTCACCCCGTGTTATCACACCATGCATGGAGGGTAATTAAAGAAAATTTGTGCTGAAGTGTGGGGGCGGGGGGCATCATGACCGTAGGCAATAATACAGGAGGGGTTAGTAAGCATTAATGTACACAGGTCAAATCAGCGAAGTAAAACTGCCCCACGATCCTTGGCGCGTGAGTAAACGGCAGGAGTTGTGAGCAAAAAAAACAATTTTAATCTAGTAAATTGCAAATTTAATACGAATAAACTTAACAAAACATTAGTTTAAATGGTCAATTAAGCATGGGTAACAATCTTGCCAAATTTGAAGCGAATCGGTTTTGGAACTGCGGAAGTTATTAACAAAAATCGAATTTTATGCAGTTATTCGCAGACTTGCCCATTCAACGCTTATAGACTTGACAAAAACATAGGCTTAACACAATTCTTAACGCATGAGTAATGATTGTGCCAAATTTGGAGCGAATCGGTCGGAAACTGCGAAAGTTATTGGCAAAAAACCTATTTTTACGCAGTTATTCGCGGATTTTTCACAATTAATGCGGATGACCTTGACAAAGATTTTACGCAAAACAATTCTTATGTCATGAGTCATGTTCGTGTCAAATTTGGAGGAAAACCAGGGAGTTATGAGCAAAAAACTAGTTTTCTGAACAGTTATTTGCAGTTTTTGTTATACGCGGTGGGGGGGGGGACGCTCTAGAAAATATAAAGTAGATCATGACCACCCTTGGAGCATAAGCTATCAGTGTGTCAAGTTTGAGAAAAATCGGTTGAAAATGTGGAAATGCATAAAGAGCATACACACATACACACAGACAGAGACACAGAATTCTTCTGTTTAATATATATAGATATATGTCAAATGGGTTTGTTCAAGCCAATATTAGCATGTTATTTTGTAAAGCTTTATGTGATGCACTTCGTCATCCAATGTTCAGAAAAATTACTTATTCACATTCTCTCGAAACTATTTAAAATTCATCTGGCGTCAAAAACAAAATATTTATATATCAAAATTTAGAATTTTCTGCGTTTTGGTTTTTGCTATGGTTTTTTACAAAAAGTTTTTTCATCAATCATCTCATTGACCAATGGGGAGACGCCATAGAATGATTTTGTTAAATCTAAGCTTCTGTCAACTCCCTCAACGGACATTAAACGGTCAGTAATAACGGAATAAACATTTTTTGGAAATAAAGCAAATCGAATAAAGTCGTAATTTATTGCAAGGCCTTTTCATTACATCTAGCCTCATTTCTCAGTTCAGTTTCTGATCACAAATACCAGATCACCTCCAATACAAGCGATACTTTCATTAAATCGGAGCTAAACAATGGGTCGAATCGCCGGCGCACGAGGGACTGCTGACCATCAATATTAATATTTACAATCCAATATATCTCTAGACAATATAAATATTTGATTTTAAAATGAAAGGCGAGGACATAATCGATTAAATATGTATAACAGGTTCTACATGATCGCAAATTAATCATACGGTGTGTAATCAAAGCTAGCTCTGCAGTGTACATTAGAGTCAGACTAGCATACTCGGCAGGAATTAGTTGTACGGGTAACTCGATCATAGAAAATTGCAGATAAATCTACAGTAAATTTGCCATCACTTCTTAGTCTAGCAACCAGAACTATCAGTGTTTGGGCTTGCTAACTTGTCTGTCTGTCTGTCTATCTATCTATCTATCTCTCGCCGATTATTCCTTTTATCTTTTATCTCTTCACTAGTTTCAGTCGATGGACTGTCGTCATGCTGGAGCAGGTAAGTAGTTAGGTAGGCAGGTAGGCACACACACACACACACACACACACACACACACACACACACACACACACACACATATATATAATGTCAGATTGTATTCATAATTATATATATATATGCATATATATATATATATGCATATATATATATATGCATAACAGTGGTTCTCAACCGGCGTTCATATGGTTCTTGGACGGCGGGGTGGGGGCCATAAAAGATTCTGGTATTAAATTTATAATTTCT
>NC_069002.1:24648781-24654061 GCF_001194135.2 Octopus bimaculoides
ATATATGTATGTATGTATGTATATATATATCTATGTATGCGTGTCTTTGCATCTGTGTTTTTCCCCTCACCATCGCTTGACAACCAATCTTGGTGTGTTTACATCCCCGGAACTTAGCGGTTCTACAAAAGAGACCGACAGAATAACTACTAGGCTTACTAAAAATAAGGCCCGGAATCGATTTGTTCGACTAAAGGCGGTGCTCCAGCATGGCAGCGGTCAAATGACTGAAACAAATAAAAGAATAAAAGAATATTGACTGGGTATATTTGGGCAATTGCAGCCCTTGTGAGCATGTATGTATAGAAATATGTATAGAAATATGTATAGAAATATGTATAGAAATATGTATAGAAATATGTGCTTTTCCTACGGCATTAAAGCGTTTTAGCTCTTATTTGTAGCAATGCAGTCTTGACGCCCTTAGTCGAATTCAGTGACAATTACATCTTTCCTATATATACGTTTCTTATATATAATTTTTTTTTATTTCTTATAGTTTTTATACTTTAATACATTTTATATTCTTTACTATTTTTTTATAGATTCTTTTATACAATATTTTATACACTTGTGTAAAGATTAACAAGTTACACAAGCAGTAGATCGGGGCGCCACTGGATAGTGCAAAAGATCCTAGTATCTCCATCAAAATACAGGACAAGATACTGTAGCAACGTGGGTTTCAGGGGCCCACAGCTCTTCAATATCCTTCGAAAATGCCTGAGAGACCTGCATGGAGTGGATGTAGGTATCGTCAAAGCAAAACTGGATCTCCTCCAGTCAACGGTTCTGCAGGAAACACAGATGTGAGCAGCAGCATTCACCAAATGCCACATATCAGAGGAAGTTTCAAATAACGGTGTAGCACAGCCAACGGTGTAGCACAGCCAACGGTGTAGCACAGCCAACGGTGTAGCACAGCCAACGGTGTAGCACAGCCAACGGTGCTGCCCCAGCATGACCGCAGCTTTAAAACTGAAATAATTAAAAGAATTTAAGAATTTAGATAATATTTGTGTGTATATATATATATATATATATATATATATATATATATATATATAAACATGTATATATATCATTGACATAAACATCAAATTCGAGTTTCAACATCCAGACGAATCCGGAACCTTCTTTCTACTCGACTTTCAACTCAGGATCACAGAGGAAGACTCCATGTTTACCAACTTCCACAGAAAAGCCGCTAGCAGAAAACTTTTCGTCCACTACTAGTCGGCCTTACCTAACAGAGCTTCTCGTGAGAAGCGAGATTGCCCGTATAAGCAACAATTGCAGCAAAGTGACCGACAATCACTTCCTCAGAGACCAAACCGGGAATGGCTACTCACCATCTTTAGCCAAACAACGGCACCTAAAAAACATCAGGGTCAATAAACCCCGGAAGAACCATCATACTTCTAAATCCGGCACGTGTTTCCTAAAGCTACCACATTTTGACGACAGAACTACTGCAACGATACTACACGCAGTCCGCATGGAAGGACACGACATACAGATAGTGCACACCGGCTCTTCCCTGAGAAGATCTCTGTCCAAGAACAACACCTCTCACTACTCCGAGGAGTGCACATTATCAAACTGCTCTATCAATGACCCTGAATTTTGCCAGAGGACCTATGTTGTATACGAGATCGTCTGTGGCAAATGTTGCGCATCCTACATAGGAAGCGCAACAAGAAGACAACATATACGCATAATGGAACACATGCAGGCAAACACTTCCGTGAAGAAATATCTACGGAAATGCCAGACCCGAGAATTCCCAGTGCACATCAGAGCAACACAGCGGAACAGGAGCAACCTTAGAATCTTTGAGGCCATCCCCATACACCAAAGAAAACCAAATATCAACAACAGAAGAAAGTTACAGGAAGCTAACTGTATGCCACTAATGGATGCTTAGCTGTATGCCACTTATAGATGCTTAATGTCATTTCCGAAACTCTTGGCCACTGATACATTTTGCAGCTTCTGCCGATTAAGAAATACGAAGTAAGCATATTTCGTGTATTTAAATCTACTTTTCTATGTTCTAGGAAAACTGTACCGTATATCTACTTACCTCTCTCCCACAGCAAATAAGCCAAAAGCTGCAACAAAGGCACACACGAGAGTGGTGATGTGAGACTCCCAGCTTGAAGAAATCAGCCAAAGGATAACCATTTGTAACGGCGCAAAAGTACGGTGGTGCTCCAGCATGACAGCAGCCGCATAGCTGAAACAAACCAAAAACTAAAAGAATATATATACGAAGGGAAGTCAAAACTATCCGCACTTTCACCATAACATATCTTTATTATTGTCACACTGCCTTCTGTGCTTGCGTGCTTATAGTTGGTACTATTGTGGTCATGTGATTGCAGTTTGAGCCTGATAGTGCCATTTTTCTTTCTGGCTTTACAGTGTAAGCATGGCCGCTCCACCTGCAATGTGCGCCAAAGAAGAACAAAGAGCAGCGATCTGAGTGGCGATAATGGCGAACTGGTTTACCATTACTATCTCTTGAGCTTGTTGAACCTTCTCGTCAGTGGTGGAGGTTGACGGGCGTCCTTGTTTCCTCTTCGTGCGTCACGCTTGTCCGGCCACTTTTAAACTACTCGATCCACTCATCCAAAATTATATGCAGTAGTGCACTCTCCCCGTATTATGCAAAGAGCCTCCGATGAATTTCAACAACTCAAAGATTCCGACCAGAAAAATCGGATCACTGCTCTTTGTTCTTCTTTGATGCATAAAAATGTGAAGCGGCCATTCTTACACTGGAAAGTCAGAAGGAAAAATGGTGCGATCAGGCTAAAACTTGGATCACGTGACTATAATAGTACCAACTATAAGCACGCATTCGCAAAAGGCAGTGGAACAGTAATAATGATATATTATGGCGAATGTGCGGATGACTTTTGACTTCTGCTCGTATGTGTGTGTATATATATATATATACATACATACTTACATATATACATGCATACATACATATATACATACACATGCACATACGCAGGTATATATTATACATATATATATACACACACACACACACACACACACACACACACACATATATATATATATATATATATATATATATATATATATATATATATATATATATATATATAGTTTTAGGGAAAATAACCAATTTTCAAGAACTCATCGATGAAAATCCACTATCACATATAGAAAAATTAATAATTAAAAGCACAATAAGTATAATATAAAATAAAGTAAATATCATAAGATAAATATAATAAAAAGATTACACGTGTTTCATAACCAAATTTCAAATAGAAAAGAAATTTAAATCGATTAAAATCAATTAAAATCAATTAAAATCAATTGAAATTATCGAAAATAAGTTCTATTCAAAAATATAGCTACTCGTCAGATCGTAAGTAGAACAATAATTAGATATATATCTCAACCAACAATAAGTACCAAATGATATTTACTTATGATATTTACTTTACTTTATATTATACTCATTTATTGTGGTTTTAATTATTAATTTTTCTATATGTGATAGTGGATTTTCATCGATGAGTTCTTGAAAATTGGTTATTTTCCCTAAAACTATATATATTTTATATATACTTTATCTATAAGGCTCAATTTAATTTTAATTTTTTATAAATTGATTTTAATTGAGTTTTTTACCTGTAATTTTGGATTTTGTCCCTAATAATATTATATATATATATATATATATATATATACAGACACAAATGCATATCGATATGCATATTTAGGCAAGGATGCAAATAAACAAATGAAACTTCTTGGGTTTAATAAACAAAATATATTATATATACATCTATACGTGTAATTAGAGAGAAAGAAAAACCTTAAATTTTTCAGACAATGAATATTCTAGTATAAATACAAAGATACTTATATATTAAGTGAGCAAGCTTACACAGAGAACATAGACAGAGAAAAGCGGGAGAAGGTATGGTGTTTTTGTGTCTTTTTAGTCTGAGTAAATGTGTTCTGTTAATATATAATTATCTATAAATTTATGCATGAATATTCATCGTTTGATTATTTTCAGGCTTTGTTTCTCTTTGTTTACATGCATCTGTACTACTACGGCACTCCGTCGGTTACGACAACGATGGTTCCAGTTGATCCAATCAACGGAACAACCTGCTCTGGAAATTAACGTGCAAGTGGTTGAGCACTCCGCAGACACGTGTAGCGTTAACGTAGTTCTCGAGGAGATCAGGCGTGACACAGAATGTGACAAGGCTGGATCTTTGAAATACAGGAACAAGAGAATCAGGAAGAAAGAGTGAAAGTTGTGGTGAACGGGTACAGCAAGGTTCGCCACCCCTACCCGCCCCCCCCCCGCCGGAGTATTGCGGGCTTTAAGCGTGTTCGCTCAATAAAGCACTCACAAGGCCCGGTGTGGGAATCGAAACCGCAATCCTATGACCACGAGTCCTCTGCCATAACCACTGGCCATTGCGACTCCACACATGTATGTGCTTTTTCTACAGCATTAAAGTATATGTGTGTGTGTGTGTATACACATATATATGTACATGCATATATATATGTATGTGTGTGTGTGTGTGTGTGTGTGTATACACATATATATGTACATGCATATATATATATATGTATGTGTGTGTGTGTGTGTGTGTTTGTGTATATTTACATATGTATAACTATAAGTATATATAAACATGCACATATACATGTGTGTGTGTGTATTGTATATAGAGTCTGTGTGCAATTTAAACTATTTGTAGCTTTGTAACTAGACACGATAGAACTAATCTGTAAAAGGGATAAGAACGAACAAGTATTAAATTTATTAGTAGCATTTTAATTTTCATTATGTCCACCATCATTTCGTATACAAATGGTACTAATCACATGAATTATCCCACCTTGAACGTCCTCTAAAAATGAAGGTTTAGTTGAATAATGAGTTCTTAACCTCCTTTGGAAAGCGACGGTAGGTTTTCGTTCATCTTACCAAAGAGAACAATTTCCTTTCTCTTCCAGGGAAGACATAGGTCAACAGTAATTCCGCACAAAAAAGAATAAGTAATGTTGAAGTTTCAAGAAATAGATTAAAAAAAAATAGGTAAAACAAATAATAACCAATTTTCTGAAGACGAGAAAAATAGAAACATCAAGATTTCTTAGCTTTTTTTACTGATTCGTTCTCTGAAATATAGATACAAATATGTAGATATTTGAAATTGCGTACAGACTTTATAGACAACCTGTATATATATATATATATAT
>NC_069002.1:24654170-24658575 GCF_001194135.2 Octopus bimaculoides
TATATATATACATATATATAGGTATATATATTTGTGTGTATGCATTTATGTATTTATGTACACATATATACATACGTATGATGTAATTGTGTGCGTATGCATCAATTTATAGCGATTGATTAGGTAAGCTTACCGAACCATCACAACGTTTATATGATTTGAATCTCCAACAAACCGACTCCTAATGATCAGTGGTGCATACTTTGAAAGAAATAACTTATAACAATTTTTGTTTGTTTTGGTTCATGATTGCTTCAATTTCATCCATAGACATAGATGAGGGCTTTCAAGTGACAGAAATATTTCGAGACGGCTAGTTAATGTTGATTTTTGCAAACTTCGTTCGAAGTATATAGCAAATGTTGATAACTTCCCACACACAAATACACACAGAAAACCTGTGTCACGCTTGACTTTTTCAATCAATTGCCTGTCTACACATGAATGACTTGTGTCCGGTCGTCATTCGTGGATAACGAACTTTTGTCTCAAAGAATATGATACGTTGGCTTGTAACGGGTCTCATCATTCGATATTTATATTAGGTGCTGTGCTAGATGTTGACGAAGACAGTGTTATCGGATCGTGAATATAGGGGGGAAATGGAAAGGATTATAATAATGATAATAATAATAACATCAGTAATAATAATAATAATAATAATAATAATAATAATAATAATAATAATAATAATAATAATAATAATAATAATAGTAATAATAATAATAATAATAATAATAGTGTAGCCTGAGGATTGGAATTTCTTCCAACAGTCTCATCTGTTATGCGTCAAGTAAAGCATACATTACACACTCGTCGTAAATATGCAGTGAATCAATTGACTTAGATTTTGTGAACAGACGTTTTTACAAATGACAGATTAGTTATTTGAATATGTGTGTGCGTGTGAGTGCGTGTGTACGTATATATATATGTATGTTTACGGAGATTGATAGATGAAAAGAAAATGTTATTTGCACTGTGTACAGCGAGACCTGAAACGATTATTGGCATATTAATTCTTAACACGTCTAGGCGGGTTTAGACGTAAAATGTGATGGTCGCTGTAGCGTGCGTCACAGGAAAATAACCTCTCATTATACGATTACAGTGGATTCAACACGGTCACCTCGGTCGTCATAAAACAGAGAAGTTATTGTGCTATGATGCACGCTAAAAAGATCAGCGTATTTTGTGTCTGAATCTGTCAAAACGTGTTAAGAATGAATGTGCCAGTAATTGCTCCAGGTTTTGCAGTACACGGTGCAAACGGTGATTTTTTTTCATCAGTTGGCAGATATAAGCATTAGACAGCATTTTGTTCGATGAAAGCATAAACAAGGCCAGCGACCTTGTTCAGGCTCAGAGTTCCGGTTGCTTCTGACTGATGAGACACAAAATGTCGAAATACTAGTGTTCTATAATGTCATACGCCAATGAGCCGAGTGTGTCGAATACACTTTTGCATAAAAGGAAAAGTTATTCTTTTGTCACCTACGCCTAGACATATTCATTTCAAATCTTGGCACAGGGCCAGCAATTTCGGGGTAGGGTGTGTGTCGATTATAACGACCAGTTCAACTGTTACTTATTTTATCGTGCCCCGATGGATGAAAGGCAAAGTCAACCTCGGCGGAATTTCAACTCAGAACGTAAGGACAGACGAAATGCAGCCAAGCAGTGCTCACGGTTCTGACAGCTCGCCACCTTTGCCCTGCCAAGACATATTAAGAATAAACATACAAATAGTCATATACATGTAGATGTGTGTACGTGTGTGTGTGTGTGTGTGTGTGTGTGTGTGTGTGTGTGTGTGTGTGTGTGTGTGTGTGTGTGTGTGTGTGTGTGTGTGTGTGTGTGTGCATGTGTGTGTGTGTGTGTGTGTGTATGAAGGTGGGTGATTTAGTGGCTTAAGGTATTCGGCTCACGATCATAAGGTCGTGAGTTGGATTCCTGGTGGTGCGTTGTGTCCTTGAGCAAGACACTTTGTTTCACATTGTTCCAGTCCTCTCAGCTGGCAAAAATGAGTTGTACTTGTATTTCAAGGGGCCAGCCTTATCACATTCTGTGTTACGCCGAATCTCCATGAGACCTGCACTGAGGGTATGCGCGTGTCTGTGCAGTACTCAGCCATTTGCATGCTAGTTTCACACGCAAGATGTTACGTTGATCGGATCAACTGGGACACACGTCGTCATAACCGACGGCCTGTCATTTTAAAAATGTATATATATATATATATACACATGCATTTGTGTGTATGTGGGGGTTATATATGTGTGCGTGTGCGTGCATGCATGCGTGTATGTATGTATGTATGTATACTTACAGATAATAATAGCCACAAAATGGAAGTGGCTATTTGGCGTTCATTCCTTTCTGTAAGTCAGAAGTAGCGTTTATAACATTGCTACTTTTGGGAACATGTATTTCTCAGCAACATTTATGGAAATTCAATTCACAGAATGTAAATATTATTTTTTGCAACATATTTATGAAAGCAATATCTTTGAGAGTCAACAAATTAAAGATTTGAAGTTGTTCCTTTATAAAATCAATGTTTTAATTATAATGTAAACAGTTGGGGGTGGGGTTCAGTTTAAAAACTCAGTGATTTTATATATATTTTTTCACTTTATTCACTTTTGCTTTAATCATGCTTTCATACACTTTCTGGATCATGAATACATAAATAAATTTAAAAGTTTAAAAAAATTATATCAGAATCAAATTAAGATGAAAAAAATTGTTAATATTTAAAAGAAATACAGGTACGACTGAGATATCCTCACCGGAAGCAATAAGGAAAATATATTACTGATTGCAAATTTAACGAGATTGTGAATAATTTTACGAATGATATTACCAAAGAAACGACAGATAAAAAAAACAAATGCATGAAATGAAAGAAATATAAAAAAACAAATAGTATCAATACAAACTTAATATCAGTAAATTTATTTTTAAAATTTAATATTTTTCACGAATATAACATTGATTTGAATTCATAACTGCTTGAAATTTCTACAATTTTTTAGACAAAACTGATCATTGTGGCAATAAAATAAACTTGATATCGACAGAATTTTATGAAAAAAATGTGAAATTTAAAATGAAGAACTGTTCTATTTCTCACAGCTTCAACATATTTTACTGCAATATAGCAGTTTCTAATTGAGTACGGACATTCTGGAGGTAATGATATACTTGCAGTAACTGAAGTCCAGGATCACCACAGATTTTTAAAATTTCTCACTTTTTTTTCAACTGGTGACTTTCTATCCATACATAATCAATACGGAGATTTAACATCAAACCCAACAATATATGAGGGCAAATTATATGATATATGCGAGGAGTTTAAAGTAGAAAAGACTTTAGTTTGAGAGCATACATCCGGATCTCAAGCTTGTGATATGGCTGAGTTATTGAACCACGTTTACTCTTTGTATTCACACTTTCCAATTGTGCATATGAAATAATAGCCTGTCATTCTAACACGCTGAGGAATACCACATGAATGCATTTTTATATGATACTCATAGTAACTAAATAATTTGCTATGCTTTTGTTTCAATGTATACATTAGTCCCTGACGTCGTTGACTATATATGTGTGAAGAGAAAGGAAAACGAAAACAAAACTGAAGAAAAAATACGAAAGAAATATAAGGAAGAAGAAATAAAAAAGAAAGTGCTATGATAATCTAAAATGAAATATAAATACCTAATAATGTTTTTGTATCCCACAATACTTGTCAAAATGTGGTTTTACAAATTTCAGGCAAATACTTGAATTCAAACACCGGCAGGAAATGTAAAAACTGAAAACTAACTCCGTCTTAACATCGAAGTCAACGAATATGGAATATGATTAAATTGAAGCAAGACACCTAATTTAAAAGAAAAAATAAAGCATGAAAGCATTAGAAAACATATGAAATAGTGCTTGAAGTTATGAATTTTGTGTACAATAGAATAATGTTTAAAAGTCAATAGAAGCGTTTAGTTAGGAGGCGAAGAAATATAATTAAAATCAAATCAAATAAAAACAAACAAAAGTGAAGAAATATTTTCAACGTACTTGATGCATCTCATTGGGGTTCTTCTTAATTCGTTCTGTGTACTTTTAGTGGCAATGCAAAACAATGACGGCAACTACAGACACATAGGAAGTATCATTGTCTAACTTCAGTGTGAATTTGAAGATCTTTATCGGATTTTGGCTGCAGGGAAGATAAGCTGGCATGTGAAAGGAAGCATGATATCGCGAGAAAGTTCGTGAGTTACCATTCTCTTTCTTCACCTTTAGCATTTGCAGGAGACGTGTGTAATTGTGTAAACGCTGAGACGGTAAATGTTTCATATATATATATATGTATATATATATATATATATATATATAT
>NC_069002.1:24658705-24660739 GCF_001194135.2 Octopus bimaculoides
GAGAGAGAGAGAGAGAGAGAGAGAGAGAGACGGACAGACAGATAGATAGATAGACAGATAGATGTGCACATATATATATATGTATATAGGTAAAATAAGAATATACGTAAAAATAGGTCCTATTCGCGTTATATGTATGTATGTATGTATGTATGTATGTATGTATGTATGTATGTATGTATGTATGTGTGCATTGAATGTATGCTGATGTGTGTGTTTATTTTGTCATTTTGCAAACTTTTACTTACGTATATATCGATAGATAAATGACATTCTGTGTCAATGTGTTTGATAGTATCGATGTTCGTACATACGTTTGTCTCTGAATATTCCAATTGAATATAAGTTTCCGTTTCGCTTGATCCGTGCTTCTATATTGGCATATAAAACTGCGTGTCTCCTATACTAAAAGTACTCACGCTGTGTTGTTCATTGTTTATATACTTTAATACACCTCATCACTAATATATATATATATATATATATATATATATTTCAGTGCTGCACTTGTATTCGTTTATTCCTATCCAATGCGTCTAATGACATTTGACAAATCTATTAACGTTCTGTTATTAAAGTGTGATTCTACATTTCATTGTTTTAAAGTGATTATTTAATTCAAAAGGTTACAGTTTATAATGGGAATGTTACATGGCTGACGTATGCTTATAGTGACAATATCTTCAGTACTCGCCCTGATAATAAAACGTATAACTGTGAACGTATGAATTGCTTACTGCGTAAAATTTAACCTTAAGGTCAGGGAAACTGCTGAAATTAATAGCTGTGTTACTTGTAACAAATTTGATGTTGTTGAAAGCAACGTTAGTCTAAGCAGATAGGAGAAAATCCAAGTGCAGAAATAGCAAGCAGGAAGCAGTCTTTAAGGGAAAAGCAAGCTCACTGTGCAGAATTGGGAAAAGGATAATTTGAAAAGAAGAAATGCAGGACAAACTGAAAATACGGGTATTATTTAGGTCAGATGATCAATAAGACTTGGAATTTTTTAAGGGATAAACTCAATTTATGGAAAATGTCCATTCTTGAATTGTGTCACAGCAATCACTCAACACTATTAAAGTAAATGTCCCTAAGTAAAAGCGGGTACCATGCTGGACTTAATGCTTATATTTGTTATGTTTTTTGTTTTCCTTTTTTCCTTTTATCACTTGTGTTATGTGTTTTACAATTTACAGCGATGTTGCGCTGGTTTCTAAAATAGACAAATAACTGACCCCTACTAATCCCGACTCTTCTGATTCTCTAAATACCTTCGGTCATTTCGATGTCTTCACAGTATCCCGTTACAACAAACGCTGTTTCTACTTCAAAGTTTGCCGGGCGCACCGATATTACTGGCATTGATCCTGTCTTTGTTTTAACCAATCAGCTTTCGGTTTACATGTAATGGTGTTATGCGTGAGCAAACTTAGTTGGTTTCGACCGTTTTATTTCATTTGGTGGGAGTCATTTGTAATTTGTTTATACTCATATGTTAAAAATATTTTTACCCTTTATCAATAACTGGTTGTTATATTATTGTTGTTATTTCCTTTCAGAACAGGTCTGAACATTTTAATAAAACGTTTTGCTTTCATATATATATATATATATATGGGGGGGGGGTTATCTGTCTGTCTATCTGTCTGTCTGTCTGTCTGTTTCTGTGTGTATACAAACGTGGAGTAGGTGAAACAGGGACAACTGATGAAGGGAATGTTCTTTATGTTGCATGTCTCGGTTCTCTGTTTTTTTCGTTGCTCGAAAAAATGTTCGTTTTCAATGTTTTTGTTTTTATGTTTTCGTTTCTCATTGTGTCTACGTTTTTTTTTATGTCCTGTACCCATATATGCACGTATATATACATATATATGTATGTATGTAGATATATGTATGTATATATGCATATATTTGTATATTATTTATATTATGTACATATATATACATACACACACACACACACACACACACACACACATATATATATATATATATATATATATATATATATATATATATATATATATATATATA
>NC_069002.1:24661016-24662935 GCF_001194135.2 Octopus bimaculoides
GGTTTATTCCCCTTCCACTTGGTTCCGAATTTCACTTCAATACATGATACCTCTGCTAAATGTCTTCTACTATAGCCGCTGACCGACAAAATCTTTGCGAATGGATTTGGTAGACGGATCTGAAAGAAGCCCGTCAGTGTGTGTGTGTGTCTGTGTGTGTGTGTGTCTGTGTGTGTGCGTGTGGCTTCGTGTTTTTGTTTGTACCTCGGCACACCGCTTCACAATCGTTGTTGATTTACTTATGTCCTGTAACTTATCGGTTCGCCCAAACAGTCCAATAAAATAAGTACCCAAGTCAGTTACTGCTTGAAAAGAACCATAAAAACAAATATCTGGCACCTCTTACGAATCGAAAATTCATGACGGGTGTAATGATTTGTTCCGATCATCATTTCATTTGATAGCTGACATAATATTGTAACATAATTATGGTCAGAGATTTCATATTCAAATATGAATTATATTGCAAAGACATCCATTTTAAAATAGATGCAAGACTGCTTTTGAAAGAGAGATGCTCCATGCAGACTTACCTTTCTGGTCTATAACGACGAAAAGTTGGTTATCTTATATATACACATAAATTAAGTTATATTACATAGCAGCCAATTTCCTGAGATTTTATTGATAACCTTATAGTGATGTACTGTTTAGGTTAAACTATTTAAGATATGTAGCCAAGTAAATCAATCAGATTTAAGTCGATTTAGTTTGTATAAGTTACGAATTAATTCGCGCTTCTGATTCGATTGGAACATAACGAATTGTATAAAGAAGACGGTCAGATTCATTGCTATATTCAATGACAAACTTATATGGGAGATGTGACTGATCAGAAAAGATTTATAAATATATTTGAATATCTGCTGTAAAAGATAATTGATATAAACTTTGAGACAAATGAATTCATTTGAATAGAAATATATTATTCATTATCCTTTTATGAATATAGTCTCTAAAGTTACTTTCGATTTCGATTTGAAAGCGGGAATACACGCACGCACGCACACGCACACACAGGCATAAATTTTTGTATACATGCGTTTGAAATATCTGTACGTCTATATGTGACGGGTGAGATCATGTGTACGATTGATAACGTTAGTACCAAATTAGACTAACGTACTTTTATATTTCCCTTGCATTTGATAAGAGATTTCACTAGTGAGACGAGGAGTGATGTTCTTTCAGACATTCCTTTTGCGAAGTGGTATCTTCAAGGATTAATTTCAATAGCCTTCCGTAACACAGAGCTATAAGGCTTTTACAATAACAGTAAAATACTTCAGTAGTACATTTAACGCCATGGTGGTTTGTTTGTTAAGGGACAGTATTTAAAGTGAATATGTAGCAAACAAAATTTTCCAGGGATGTTCAATTTATCTCTTAGAGCAGATATTCAAATATGTTTATAAATCTTTTCTAAAGTCTCGTCTGCCATATAAGTTATGCAGCCATTTGCAATGTAGAATTAGATATGTTGAGCTCTACAACAGCAAACAAAGGTTAATACCATTGTTACTTCCATACTTTAAATTCATATACACATTAATATAAACAGCAGTTTACAATGTTTCACTAAAAGGGAGAATTATAATTATCACTAAATAAGACTGAGGGTATTAGAAACACCTACATTGCTAGAAATAAGAGCTAAAATGATCTAAAACACACATAAATGTGAACATGTGGCCACAGTCAAATGACTGAAACAAGTAAAAGAGTATATACGCTAAGAGGGATCTTAATCGTCCGAAAAATGCCGATCGAGAATTCTTAACATTGACGTCAGCGTCGACAATTTCCGTTGCCTCATCAATTATATATGCATGTAGATGTGTATGTATGTATGTATACGTCTATCTATGTATCTATATTTCTCTCTCTCTCTCTCTCTCTCTCTCTCTCTCTCTCTCTCT
>NC_069002.1:24663402-24666262 GCF_001194135.2 Octopus bimaculoides
TATATATATATATATATATATATATATATATATATATATATGCATAGATATATTTATGCATATATTCGTAGATATGTGTATATGCACATGCAAAGACAAAAAGAGATGAACTGTCCTTCGGGAGCCAGAAGCGCACAAATCCGATTGTTTACATATCTTCCGTTGTGCGGGACACCAGTCCGTCACAAGATGAAAAATTCCTACTAGCTGAGTGGTCTGGAGCAACTTGAAATAATGTGTTTTGCTAAAGAACCCAATGCATCGCCCTGTCCAGGAATGGAAACCACAATCTTATAGCCATGAGTGCAACATTCTCATTACGCACCTCTACATATGTATATACACACACGCGCGCGCTCACGCACACACACACATGTTCATGCATATCTGGGTGGATGCGTGTGTATCAGAATATGTAAATATATCAATAAAGATTAAAAGAAAGATTTTAAACATAGGACCTTGATAAACTAATAGCAACCGGCATTCCGTCGGTTACGACGACGAGTGTCCCAGATTTTCACTGAACTCGTGAAATTAACATACATGTGACTGAGCATTCCTTGGACACGCAAAGCCTTAACATGTTCCTGAAGGAGCTTCAGCGTGACAGAATGTGTTATGGCTGGTAAGGCGGCGAGCTGGCAGAATGGTTAGCACGCCGGACGAAATGCTTAGCGGTATTTCGTCTGCCGTTACGTTCTGAGTTCAAATTCCGCCGAGGTCGACTTTGCCTGTCATCCTTTCGGGGTCGATAAATTAAGTACCAGTTACGCACTGGGGTCGATGTAATCGACTCAATCCGTTCGTCTGTCCTTGTTTGTTCCCTCTTTGTTTAGCCCCTTGTGGGCAATAAAGAAATGAGAATGTGTTATGGCTGACCCTTTGAAATAGAAATCAAGGTATAACTCATTTTTAACAACTGAGTAGACTGGAACAACGCGAAATAAAGTGTCTTGCTCAAGGACGCAACGCGACACCAGGAATCGAACAGACGACCTTACGACCGTGATCCGAAAACCGTAACCATTGCGCACACAGAGGTGCTTACACATCTTTTTATAGGCTTTCCATTCATGTTTCAAATCGTATTTGTGTAACAAGAGCCCTCTTTTTAGTCCGGGTCTGTATCTATTGTTGCCTCCCTATTCATGAATCGTCCTAATTTCCCTCTTGTTTTACCTCTTTGTTTATGTTCTTGAATGTTTCCCGTATGTAAAGACGTGTCTTCCTTACTTCTACAAGTAATGCTCCCTTTCCAGTCTGTATATACCAAGTAATATTGTTTTCGTCTGTCTGAATAAATCCGTACAACTTACCAATCCCCGCCCTCCTTTCTTTCTCGTTAGGTTAGCCTGTCAGCATCACTTGACTGGTGGAACGCACCGTGTATTGTCATCAGTTTTCTTGCTTTTTTATCCAAACTTTGTCGATCTTCTCTTCGCCATAGCAACGTTGTTGGTCTCAGTCAGCTTTTCGTTATTAAGCATGTTACGTCCTTGTACATTTTTCATGGAGTGTCCACAAAAACAACAAAGTCGACATGGCCCGTAGGGAATGCTCCTGAATCCTCAAGATTTTACGGTCTGGAGATTCTCCTACCATTATCCTTCTCTTTTCCATCGTTCGTCATCACCTTGAATACTGTTGCCCGTCATGGTGTCCCTATCCGAAAGTGAATATTATAAAAATTGAAGCAATCCAGAGGTCGATCACAAGGAAAATAGACGGCATGGCAGATCTTGATTACTGGGATCTTCTCGAGAAACTCAATCTTTAATCCCTCCAATGTCTCTGTGGACGTTATATCATTTGCATGATATAAAAAATATTCCAACAGCACTACCCAAATGATGTTGGCATCCACTTTAAAATTTATCCGACGCTTGAACCCCATGATATCTGTCCCCTACAAAAGTCATGTTCACATCACAACACTCAGACAGAACTACTTCATCTCAACTGGCCCTGCTCTCTTTAGCATCATAAGAAAAGAAAAACATCCCCTAATATTTCAATGGTCCTTAGATGAATATCTCCAACAAATTCCGGATAAACCGTCAGATATATCTCTGTAAATAATAACTTTCAACTCCAATGGGCTATAGTGACCAAAGAATGCCTTATATGGAACTCCTTTAAATGTCTTTTCGAGGTGGTGCTATTAAGTTAGACATGGCCTGAGTCAACACTGGCCGAAACTTATCTAGGTATGTAAGAATGTGTGTGTGTGTGTGTGTGTGTGTCTGTGTGTGTGTGTGTGTGTGTGTGCGTACGTGTTAGATACTACCTTTATTTATTAGACTGGTAGTTTATTTTAAGGGCCGCTTCTCGTTCGAGGTCGTAGAACCCTGGCCACTCCGGTTGTTCCTTTTAGATCTACATTAAATCTAATTTACTCAACATTTATACATCGTGGGAACCAGACATATTGCTATAACTATTGAAAATCTTATATGAGATCAAAGATTCCATCTCTCACATAACCTATTGTTTTCATTATTTTCTTTCATATGCTGTTTTAAAAATTATCAGTTATAACTACTTTATTCCTTTTTGACTTGTCTCGATCTCTATTTCTATATCTCAACTATTAAACATTTTATGGAAGCTCTTCTCTGTATTTCTTTGTTATTTTATATTTTATAACCGTTATTTTGTTGCCTCTTCTTAATTGAAATCAATACCGACAAGTCACGACAGTAGACGTTTTAAATTTAACCTTCCAATGAATAAATTATATACAGAAATAAATTCTCAAAATATATATATGCCAGCTTTCAAGTTGCCGATTTCTGTACAATTATATATACACACGCGCGCGCGCGCACTCACACACACACACACATACATACATATA
>NC_069002.1:24667353-24670403 GCF_001194135.2 Octopus bimaculoides
GGGATCAGCAAGCATTTGTTTCACCATATACCGAAGTTCAGAAATAGCAGCTAAATTAATAAATTGATAAATCTTTACCCTTTTAATTTGTAATAATTTATATATATATATATATATATATATACATACACACACATATTTATATTCTTATACGTGATGGTGGGCGAATTATTATACCTTATTAATTTCTAAAATAGTTTTATCTGTCAGTCTTAGTATTAAAAGCATTACGTAAAATGAATTACATAATCACATAGGACCGACAACACATAGCTGTGATGAAAAACTCAAAAGCAGAGTATGAAAGTAACTTATGAATGTGCCAAGACAAAGTTGGCCAGAAACAATACCATTATTCATTCCGAGATAGGATTGCATAATATTTTTGAAGTCAAAATTTTAATTTTAATGCAAATTATATTTTTAATTCTAGAGGCCTGATGCTTTATTATACAGGGGAGAAATGGTTTCAAGTCGATATTTCCGTTCAGCCTGCTGCAGGTGGTTGGTTAAAATTCAAAACCATATTTTTCTATGAATATTTTAAAGTAATTAGCATATGAAATCAAATAATGCGGAATTATTGAGTTATTATCGATATATATATATTCATCTTTTCCTCTTAATCCTTTCTGTTGAAGAACGCAGGCTCGAAACTTGAAGGACTTTTTCATTTTCCCGAGTGTTAAACTAGTACAACTGCTTGTTGTTCCTACACCTGTTTTCGTCTTTTGTTTTCTGTAAATTTGAACTAAATATACATATAGATAGATAGATAGATAGATAGATAGATAGATAGATAGATAGATAGATAGATTGATTGATTGATTGATTGAGTGATAGAAGCAGCAAGAAACAGGCGTCCTTTGTTCGGAAATGAAGCTTTAAGGTTCCAAATATGCTAACAGTAGTTAGGCTAGTTTCATTCAAGATTTTTTTTTTTTAGCACAGGCTCCCCAGGATGTGGATGACCAAGTTCTGTCAATATTGAGGCTTTGAAAATTGTAGTTGAATAAAGTTCAAACAAACTAGAAGAGAGTTAGTGAAACAGCTGAATTCATGTCATGCTTCAGTCATAAAAAACATTAATTAGCTAGAAAAAGGGTCTGGGCTTGATCAGCGGCTCCCTCATCTGGTTACTTCTCAGGATAATCCCTGGCCCTCTGTTCATCATTCAAGAGCAGACTTGCCACCGACAATTTCCTGGCTAAATCATCAAAAGTGATGCATAATAATAATAAGAGCCAACGAAGACAGCAATGCTTAGACCCAATGAAAAATGAGAATCCGTCCTCGAACCAGGACTACACTTGAAAAAAGTTACGATTGGTCTGTGAGATAGGAAAGATGTTGTTTCTCATGAAGTGTTAAACCAAAACGAAACAGCTACTTATAGTCAGTTGGAAGCATTGCAGAAAAAATTATAGGAAAAGGGCTCATCATTGGTTAATCGTAATGAGATGTGGCTTTTATACTACAATGCAAGACCACATACTATCCACATCAGTCAAAAAAGACGTTAAAACACTAAATGAGCAAGTTTATCTCATCCTCCTTACTCTCATATCCTTCCTTCTGAATATCTGAATATCTTTTCATATCTGAATCATTATTTAGAGAGAAAACAATTTATTAATCGTAGTCATTAAAAATGACATCGAGTGTTTCGTTTCTGCGAAACCTGAAGAATTTTACGCCAAATAGATGGGATTATGTTATCAATAATGAAATATTATCTTGATCAAATATATCGATTAAGACCAAAGACCCATTTGTCTCTTTCCCATGCGATAGGATTTTCTTTCCGACCTAATATTTGTGCGTACGCGTCTGCGTTTGTGCGTATAAACATGTGAAGGCGACTGACCTATTGGTTTGGGTCTTCTTACGATCATAAAGTCCTGGGCTTTCAACTCCCGACCGAGCAGTGTGTTGTGTCTTCCAGGAACACACTTCGTTTCACATTGCTCTGGTACAATTGGTACTGCTTTCTCTCCTTCCTGCTGGCACACCTGCAATGTTACGCAGGATCAAATGTATCAGAGCCGTAAAGGAGCCTGTCTGCTCGCGACTACAAGGGCACATGAGAAAGTTAGCGAAAGCATGGCTGAAACAATCAAATATTATACGCTTGCGAATGATGGCCGAGCAAGAGATGAATACATTCTACATACATACGTACACACACGTATACACACACAGATACACACATGCACACACACGCACACACACATGCACACACACATACACAAATACACACAAACACACACTTACACACACAGAAACACATACACACGCGTATATATATGTATATATATACACACACATATTATTAATATACTGTTTACAAAGAGAAAATATGGAGAAAAATTTGCAAATGCGACAAAATCTTATTTGCGTGCGTGTGTGTGTGAGAGAGAGAGAAAGAGAGAGAGAGCGGGTGTGTGTGTGTGGGTGGGTGGGTGCGTGTGTGCGTGTTTTTTTGTGCAATTAAAACCACCAGAAATCTTTAGTGGAGAATAATATTTATATGAAAAACAAAAATATAAAGATGCGTTATTAACAGAATAAATATTTGTGTCTCATAGTTCAACAGAAATTATATTTTATCGTCGCTCGCGATCTAAACTAATCGATTTCTGTTTTTATAAGAAAGGTGTTATCTATTGCCAGAGTGTGTTAACCTGGTGCGTTGGTGCAGTTATTGTAGCAGCTGCTTGTTCTGGTGTCATTGTTCTTGTTACACCCGATATAAATGAAAAGGACACCTCGAAAGTCCTGTTCCGTACACCTATTCAGCGGATTATACTCAGATATATATACATTTACAAACACAAACATACATACATACATACAAACATAAATACATGCATACATGCATACATACATATATATACATACATGCATACATACATATATATATAAACATATACACACACACCCCACATATAGATACACATATATACTTATATCCAGCTCTCTCTCTCTCTCTCTCTCTCTATATATATATATATATATATATATATATATATATATATATATATATATAC
>NC_069002.1:24670552-24671268 GCF_001194135.2 Octopus bimaculoides
AGAAAATGGAGGATAATATGCTGAACCCAACTACTTGCAGACGGTGTATCCCGTTGAATTCATTAATTTAATTCATAGCAAAAGTGACAAAAGAGAGGAAGAAAAGAAAAAGAAAGAAAGAACCAAAGCACAGGTGTCCATGGCAGACTATGTTATTTTGCCAACATGGTTTACATATAGAAGTACAAAGTACATAAGGAATTAGAGGATGAACAGAAGTTTAATCTTACAGCTGTTACGGCCTAGTTTTGGCAATATATATATTTACATAGCAATGAGAAAATGGAGAAGAATATGCGGTATCCATCGATATGTATTCCGTTGATTAATTTGTTTATTTTATAACTAAATTGGCAAAAACCACAATATACAGATACTTATGACATACCATGTCATATTAACAATTGAGGTTAGAAATATAAAGTACATCTAGCAATTGGAGACTGTACAGAAACTTACATGTACGTATATATGCATATACTCATATATTATTTGTATGATATATATATATATATATATTCTTTTATTCGTTTATTTTTTTTACTTGTTTTAGTCATTTGACTGCGGCCATGCAGGGGCACCACCTTTTAGATGAACAAATCGACCCCAGAACTTATTCTTTGTAAGCTTAGTACTTATTATATCGGTGTCTTTTTGCCGAACCGCTAAGTTACGGGGACGTAAACACACCAGCATCGGATATCAAGCGATGTTGG
>NC_069002.1:24672905-24674423 GCF_001194135.2 Octopus bimaculoides
TATATACATATATGGGCCTTACGGAGGGTAATTTCAAGGCCAGATTCAATAATCACACTTTGAGTTTCAGGCACTGGGACAAAAGGAAAACGATCAAATTATCCAGTCATATATGGTCTTTAAAATATAAAGGTGTTAGTTACAACATCCATTGGAAGATCTTAGCCAAGTGTAAACCTTAGACCAGCGGTAGCGGAAGGTGCGATCTATGTGATATGGAAAGATGGCTCATCTGAAAAGGCAGCTTAGACCCCGCCACATGTCTAAATTCAAGGACTGAACTTTTCGTGGCAATGGAGAATGGGCTAAATTCAAAGTGAGCTAGGAAAATATCACCTCTAGGTAAACGCATACAAAGTGAACGTTAAGGAGAAACATAACACTCAAAGAAAAACCAGTTTAATTTTGTTGTCAGTAGATAACGAAAGAATAACATAAATAAACATATCAATTTTACATCTCGGCAGTTAATTATCTATAAAATATACTAAAAAACGTTTAGAACAATTATACATTATTGGATTATGGGAAAAGCAGTTATGATTAATGGGTTATTTATTCTGTAAATATTTAAATTCTTTTCTATGTTTATTAGAATAGCTCAATATAAAATTATGTCTACAATTTAACAATTCTAATTTAGAAGTAATTATATAATACTTTTCCTCAAGGCAAAGATCACATTTAAAATTAGCAGTATTATACGATGATGCGTAACTAATAATGGACCACTTTATATCATAGTTAATGCTTTTGTCTTTTAAAATCCCAAATGCATTTATTGGAATTCGTAAGGTTACATTTTTCCAAACTTAAATAAAGAACTGTTATGTAATTTAAATTTCCAAATTGTAGCGAAGAATCTATATAATAAAACGTAGCATTCTTTGTAATGAACTTACATTGATATAATATATTTTTCCATAAACACTAGTTTTCTAGATTTACAGATAATTTTGTTTTTGAAATACAGAGGAATATATTCACTCGTATATGGTACTCATGGTTAAGGAATTGGTACTAATTCTCCTCTCAGAATAGTAGAGAATACTGCAGTATTATTAGCTGTAATATAATCATATATTATTATTAGGGGTTATCAAGTAAAGATGTGATTATTTCTATTCTTGATTTTGTTATCCTCAAAATGTCTTCAAGTTCTAATCGATATTGGGATTCACTTGCGATGATAGTTCTCCTTGCATTCATTGGCACCAAATTCGTTTAACACTGAGTGTTTAATAGATGTCTGCATGGATATATTAATCCCTTTTACTTATATAAATACATACGTACACAGACACACAGACACATAAACACATACACACACAAACACACACATATATATATATATATATACAAACTTATGCACACACACGAACATATATATAAATATATATATATATATGTACGCATACTTATACACACACGCACCTGCGTATGCTTGTACCTAAACACACTCACACAAACGCACACACACACACACACACACACACACACACGCACGCACGCACACAC
>NC_069002.1:24675051-24675971 GCF_001194135.2 Octopus bimaculoides
TATATATATATATATATATATATATATATATATATATATATATATATATATCGACGTGATAGATATGATAGACATTCCATATTTTTATTACCAGATTTGATTGATACCAACGGTTTCATAAGCGTATGCACACATGCATCCACACAAACCTCACACACACAAACGCACACATGTATCTACATGTATTGTGCGTGTGTGCGGGTGTATATTTCTATATGTGTATACACGTACGCAAACATGTATGGATGAATGGAAGGATACACACAGATAGGAATATACATACACATACACATATATGCATGCATGCTTCTATGTTCGTCTGTATGTAATGTGCGTGTTTGTGTGTATATGTGCGTGCATGCGTTGATATATGTGCGTTTGTGAGATAGTAATACTATCTTTTTGTTTTTACTCATCTCACCTGATTTTTCATATGAAATTTCAGTCACTCTCTCTTGTATACACTCACCTGGTTACATCGAATTTGTTATTACTTTTCTGCAACTTCATATGATATATAAGTGTTCATTGTTTTAGTTGCCTGAAGCTAAAGGACATATAATATCTCCACCACTACCACCACTTAAATCCACTTCGAAATTCGAGAGATTTTCAAAGAGTGTATTTCATTACTGATCGATATAATTCTGCTATGTCGAAATGTAAAATATATAAGAGATTATATTACCAACAATACTGAACGAGATCAAGGCAGGTTCCTGACTATGCCATAACGAATATTTTGGTAAATAATCGATCTACGTATTTCAATACATTTTTCAATAATCTCGCTCATATATTATCACGAGATTCCTATTGATCACTCGTTCGAACAATCACAAGGACACGACAAAACAAAGCTGCAATTTTAATAAAGCTGAACTTCTGATTTATATATATATATATATATATATATATAT
>NC_069002.1:24676180-24679625 GCF_001194135.2 Octopus bimaculoides
TATATATATATATATATATATATATATATTATATTGATATGTATGCATGTATGCATGTGTATATGTATGCATTCTTGAGAAACGAAATGGAGAGGCACTTAACACGCTTCCATGTATTAATATTTAATACAGTTTGATTCGGATCCATGCGACGTAAAGTTTTGCGAACATCTAACAGAAACCTCTCCCGTTCAGATTTTGGTTATCAAATGAAGAAGCACAGAAAGTCCAAGATGGCTACTGGAAAATTGTAGCCCATTTTCCAGTAGCATTCTTGGAATTCTTGTGTTTCATCATTCGGTAATCTAAGCCTTAACGAGACAGGTTTTCGTTAAATGCCCGTGAAACTTTTAGTAGCATAGAGCCGTATCAAATCGTTTTAAATAATAATAATAATAATAATAATAATAATAATAATAATAATAATAATAATAATATTAATAATAATAATAGCAAATACATATATATATGTGTGTGTGTGTGTGTGTGCGTGTGTGTGTGTGTGTGTGTGTGTGTGTGTGTGTGTGTGTTTGGGTGGTTGATAATACATGGTTTTAAATTTAGTAACAATGTTTTGTAAAAAATGTCTTTGCTTTTCAACTGTAAAGATAAAAAAGTTTAGGTGAGATTAAAGATCCGAGGGTAAATTCGGAAAAGCATACTTAAAAAGTCAAATGATCCAACAGGTTCCAATATTTTATGTTTCACAGAGATTGACTATCACCCAAATACAAATGCTCAATGAATTTCGTAGCAGTCGTACATAGCTGCAAGTCCAATATAATTGAATTGTATTAACAATTAGATACAATGAAACTTTAAAAGAGTCAGAAAAAACGAAAGTAAAAAGATTTTTTGTACAATATCTCTCGTAATGCATAAGGAAGGATTTTTCGTCGCAAGACTTTTGGCGTGAGCTTGAGCTGTTTTAAGCTGTAATTGATTTATTTATATAGGCTTTTAAGATAGAGGTTCGAGTTCTGATTGGTCGTAAATTTACTGACGTCACTTGTGTTTGCCCGCCTGTGGTCTAGTATTTTGGCTATCTGACTGTATGAGAATGTTACTTGTTTTCCGGATGTTTTGGTCACACATTTCGGTATGGCAGAAGTCAGAGTTTGTTGACTTCTTGGCCATGTCATTTGTTTATCGACTGTTTTGATCACTAGTTTTTTGGTTGATGGAGATTTCACTGCTCTGGTTGGTTGATTTTCTCCATACGTCATTTTTATCAAAGGTCTTGGTAACTTGTTTGTGTTTGACGGTCGACTGATTCCCAAAGAAGCCACTGGTTTCGGTCAGCTGAATGTTTATTTTTTCTCTTGGAGGTCCGACTTTGACCAGGAAAGTGTCATTGGTTAGGTTTAGAGTGACGTTAGTAATTTGTGTTTGAGAAGGTGCAAGGTTTGAGTAGTTTTAAGTTAGTGTTTCGACTCCCAGAGACAGCCTGTTACTTTAACTTTTGACTTATGTCTGGTGTTTCTTGACGTTTTACCTGAATAAACCGAGTTTACTCATTCGGGTGTTTTGTTATAAAGTATTTAGTTATGGTTTACATTTATTGATAAAGGTGTTTACCTTATTCAATCGGAAATGGGCTGAAGTGTTTCCGGTGAGTTGACAGAGACAGAAAATCAGATATTTTGGATGCTTGTTCGTGAGTACAGATCCAGGTGTTAATTTATAGGCATTTCCTTGGTTATGGGGGTCCGAAATCTGTTGCCTGTGTACTGTCATTCTGTCCCTCAAAGCCAAACTCGTTTGACCGATGTAATCCCCACCACATCCACCACATTTGAGAACATAAATTCCTTGATACACAGATGAAATTATTTTTTATGGTGTATGTTACCCTAACTTGAATTCCTTTGTTGAACCTTCCATAGTTTTGATGCAGGTTCTACAATTATGGCGACTACATTTTTTTAATATTAGAGTTGTACTTTTACTGGGTAATTTGGCGCTAGTACGTCGCCTTTGTAGGAATTTAGGTTGTCTTTTACTTTAATAATTCTATGTGTTTCGAGTGTCTTTTTCAGTTGCTAGTCGTTCATCAAAAGTTGTATATTCTGATGGATGATGTTGTATACCTCCCTGTTTCTTGGACACATAAGGTAAAATGTTTAGTTTAACGGGGTTGGGGTCTTGTTTTTCGTAATTCTTGGATCTCTATCGTTTTTGCACATCCTGCTCCATTATTGATTAAACTGACCGAATTTTTTCTTTCGAGTAACGTATTTTTAAGTTCTTCGAGTCTTTTTTCCCGGATGTCGAGATTGGGCAGACTTGTGCGAATTCTTCTTCCAAAGTTAAGCAGTATATTGATTTTAGTGCGTTTTGGATGGTAGGCAGAGAAGAGTAGATATTGTTGTGAATCTGTTGGTTACGTAGATGTCGGTTTCTATGTTACTGTCTCATTTGGGTGTGCAAAAAGGGTGTCTGTTTTTCACTCTATTCCATCAGAGCTTCGATACTGTTAAGTTGTCTTCTTCAATTTCTGTTAAATCTTTTACGAAACTGTTGGATGAAAGTAGTAGGTCACTTCGTTATTTTGCGTTTTGAGTTCAAATTTGACCGAGGTTCACTTTACTTTTCGTCCTTACAGAGTCGATGAAAATACCAGTTGAACATTAAGGACGTTGTAATTGACTAGTCATCTCCATTAAAAAAAAATTGTGGCCTTGTGCCCATAGTAAAAAGGATTACACATAAGTGTGTGTATACATATACACGCACACACGCACATGCCCACACATACACACCACACACACATATGCACATATATACATATACACACACATATGTTTATGTATGTATATGTATATGTGTGTGTGTGTGTGTGTGTGTGTGTGTGCATATATATTAATGTGTGATAATATCACAAGGGACACAAATACTATTAAAATATATTGAGACCTAAAATATAGCGTGAAATATCTATATTTAGAGTAATTCTATACGTTTATAAATCACTTTATTTCACCATAAATGGTTAATTCATATTTTTAATGATTACAAAATATCACAATCAGACGTAAAAGCAATAGAAGTGGCATGGAATAATATTGCAAATCGTTTTACTAGAGAAATAATGTAACATTATAATAAGGTCAGACGGGGCTTCAGGAAAATTCCAGTAACCATAAAATACAATAAAAATTTACAAAAAAAATCAGAGACAAATAAAAAAAACTTTAATATGAAATCATTAAAAATAACTTTAGGAATATATATGAAGAGATAATGAACGGTAAAATTGATTACCTAAAGTAGAGGTTGATATGCATGCAAGAGGAATATTAAGAATGTAGGCGGAAAATTTTTACTGCGTATGTATGAATGTATAAGTTTATGTTGACTTTCTACACATATATATATATATGCTCATATATGTATAGGCTAGTTGTCATACATATGAACACGAATATATATATATATATATATA
>NC_069002.1:24679713-24687377 GCF_001194135.2 Octopus bimaculoides
TATATATATGCAAATATATATATGCATATCTATGCATATATGCGGACATAGTCACATGAATATATGAATATACGTATATACGTAGGTATATATGTATTCTTTTATGTACGATCGTATACTCATTTATAATATAATTTGTATATTATACGCGTGTATGTATGCATATGATATACAATAATGTATGTATGAGTATGCATAGAGAGAATGGCTAGATAGGTAGATCGATAGATAGATAGATAGATAGATAGATAGATAGATAGATAGATAGATAGATAGATAGATATGTGTATGTGCCTTTGTGTCTGTGTTTGCCCATCGCTTGACAACAGGTGCTGGTGTGTTTATGTCCCCGTAACTTAGTACTGGAGTCGATTCGTTCGAGTAAATTCCTTTAAGGCGGTGCCCCAGCATGGTCGCAGTCTAACGACTGAACTATGTGATGAACCATAGATAAAAAGTTATGTATTAGCGCATATTTTCTTCAATCGATGACTTTGATTCCTTTAGCTTTGCTTACCTGCCTAGCATTTTTTCAATAGCAACTGTTGAAAATTGTGTCAATACTCGACAATTTATTAAAAAATAGATTGTTTTTTCTGAATTGTATTGGCTATCATAGAATACAGAATTTTTTCTAAATAATGTTTCTTCTCCGGCTATATATTTCTAAGTAACATTCACATCGCATCAACGCTATCCTATATTTTATCGAAGTTATTTTAATCTCACATTATCTCCGGGTTTTATGGTGGGGGGGAGTTTTCATTATCTCAGATTTTTATGACTTTTAAAAACTTTATAGTAATCGCTTTATGATTATTTTTTGTTTGTGTATTTTTCTGTTTCTTTTTTGCTTTTTCACTATTTCTCACTTGAACAAATGAAGATGTCACGCGGTCCATGATTTCTCGTATAAAACATTTTTAACTGTTTTAACCTTTGTTTTTCGTGCATTCAATATTTGAGATTTAAAATTTTAAAGCATTTATCTATAAATTTCAAAGCATTTATCTTAAGCATTTCTCTATCTTGTGATGAAATAACGCTACTCTTTGTAAGCTTATTGGCTTATTGTTTAATTATATAGACAAACGCAGACGCACACAGAAACACATATCTATGTGTTAATGTGCCACGTTTTAAGAATATCTTTTTATCTTTTACTTGTTTCAATCATTAGACTGCGGCCATGCTGGGGCTCCGCCTTGAAGAATTTTAGTTGAACGAATTGATCTCACTGTTTATTGTTTTTGTAAAGCCTGTTATTTACTTCAAAGGTTTCTTTTGCCGAAGCGCTAAGTTACTGGGATACAAACACGCCAACACCGGTTGTCAGTCGGTGTTGGAAAGCAAATACATACACAAAGATACATGCACATAGACATACATACATATACGACGGGTTTCTTTCAGTTTCCTTCTTTCAAATCCACTCACATGACTTTAGTCAACCCGAGGCTCTAGTAGCCAAGTAGTAGAACGGAACTAAGAATCATGTGCTTGGGAAGCAAACTCTTTGCCACACAGCCACACCTGCGCCTAATTTTATATACTATATATAGACAGACAGAGAAGTAGGCAAATAAATAGATAGAGATAGAGAGAGAGAGAGAGAGAGAGAGAGAGAGAGAGAGAGAGAGAGAGAGATCTTGGAATCCAAATGCCCACAGCTATTTAATATCTTGCGAAAAAAATCCTGAGAGCTCTACATGGAGAGCGAGTAGACGTTTTCAAGAAGCAGCTTTGCTTTCAGCTGTTCAAAATCACAACTGAAATTACACCCAAAGCCATGTCAATAACTTAGGAGTGAAATTTAGGACTTTTCGGTTTTCTAAGAATCGATTTTGATAAAACTTTTCCCAGCTGCTTTGCACAGTATGGCAACACCATTCTTATGCTTCCATTATTCTGTGTAACGTCCTTTCTTTTTTATTTCAGATTATCCAGTTTTTCAGTGAAGTACGCTAATAGCTTTTGAATGAAAATAGCCCATCTAGACATCTTCTTTTTGGAAAATGAAAAGTAATAATACATATTAAGCATACGTTAAGTAAATATTTAACAGAAAACCAAAATATTATTATAACATTTATTGCCAGAATGAATAATTTAGCCACATGACCGCCATTTGGACGGATAACTTCAAACACCCGATTAGTCATGGAATCTGTCAATTTCTTAATAGTAGCTGGCTGGACTGTCTCTGCTGCAGCTGTAATGGGCGCCCATAAGACATATGTCTGCCTTGCCTTAATATTTGCTGTCCTGTTTAACAATTATGTGTGTGTGTGTGTGTGTGTGTGTGTGTGTGTGTAAAGGGCAAGGGGAGTTAGGTGTGAATATGTTTTCACGCCTGTTTATCAAATCACTCCAAGCTTTTCAATATTGGTCTAGCGTCATCCTTCATCATTAATATAACAGATTTACTCTATTAAAATGCGGTAATTCAAGATATTTGGAAGCTCCCGGAAATTTCATTAAGACTTATTCCGGTGCCATCACCCTCTGTGATTGCTGCAGAAACGATGAACAATATTTTAATCTTGGGAATTAATGGAAAAAGGAATTCGCGTTAATCAGGGAACTTTCTTTTATCTTTAGGATGATTTGATCGCAAGCTCTTTACTTCGTTTCCTCACTTCCGTTCACTTTTCTCGACAGGGGAGATTCTTAAAATCAATACATTTATATTCTTCATTTTATGGACAGCTTATTATAAAACTAAAATAAAAATTGCGAAAACTTGCTTGGCTGAAATATTGATTTCTTTCTTGTCACAAGACTAAGTTTATGAAGGAAAGGATCAGCCCCAGTTCTTTCGATTCCACTTACCATCTCAGTCCAAAACAGGCAGGCCTGTAACAAAGACATTCACGCCGTGACAACTCCAGTCTTGTCTCAGATATAGAGCGGCTAATACATAACTATATACTTTATCTATCATTTTTCAAGTTCCCATTTTAGATTTCGATAAATCCCACATTAGTGCCATGCATCTTGCTTTGTATTATGAAAACTGTACTGAATATTGATTTTCATAAACTGTCTACAATATTCTATATTTTATTTGACGTAAAACTTAGAATATTTTGGCGTTGATGTCATTGTAGAAGTATTAATGGCATCATTGAACTGAAATGGTTTCAAGTGGGAATTGTATTAACATCAAGAATTTACAATTCCGGGTACTTATATTCGTTTTAGTGACTATTACAGTTTTTTCAAAATACGTAAATATATTTTAGTAGTAAAATCACACTTTATATTTGAACTTATTTTCTTGTTTTGACAGAAATGTCATTCATTGATGGAAAGAAATGAAGGCATCCACTTTAAAAGACTACTATTTTAAGTAATTTCTTTTACAGAGCAAGCCAACTCCTACTGGATTTGAACTTCTAGGGGAATGACTGAAATATAAAATATTTAATGCTTTAATCTCTACTTCTATTCGGTGCAGCAAACAAAAAGTTCATGCTTCCACGTCCGAATATACAGAAACACGTTAAATCTAACTGGTCATAGATTTCATTCAACGCTGTTTAGTGCGCTTGTTCTTAATTCATTCAACCTTCACAATCCTTTTTGCACATCAGTAAATATATCGTTTGATATTCTAATATAAGAGTGATAAGTTCTTAGTGACCAAGAGCTGATGAGGCGTAACGACGCAGAAACGTATATGTGTTATAGTACAATGACGTCATTCATGTCTATACAGTGTGTTTACACCCATATTTTTTATAAAGAGAATTTCTTCTCTTGAGTCAACTTAAGCAGCATATTTCCTTTCCATATCCGAATGTACACGAACATATTTAATCGAACTGTACATTATTATAAAACCTCGTTTCTCATGGAAAGTAAGTTCTTGGAAAATGCTCATACGCTTCTCTTAGGTATCATATTAGTGTTGTAAACTGAGGGAAATGATTGATTGTGAATTGTCTTTATGTTTTAGACATTCCTGTTGACCAATAAGTCAAGTACGTAAGCTCATCTACTCAATTTGTAATTCTGTACGTAAAATTAAATTTTCTAAAAAATATAGTCAACGTAGTTTTCAAGTGTAAAGCTAAAATTTGTTATATTATGTCAAATATTATTCGAGCCTTCAATCTTTGTGTCTAAACAAGATCGAAACATACGTGTTATACCAGTTTATCAAATGACGTGTATTGTGAGCCAATGGCGTTGACACAAACTTCAGCTTTTGATTACAGATTCAATACACAATATAATTGCAATCTAAGTTGATTTAAATCAATTAAATTTTGATTGATTTTTCTCAGCCATCTCTTCCTCCTCCACCTTCAAATCTATCAGCAACTCCACTACCATTACCAACCCTACGACCATCACCACCTGTACCCCTAACACCACCTCCAAGTCTAGCAACGTCTCCACAGCCATTATCACCTACTCCTTTCTCTAGAAACCAATTATTTATTCATTAATGTCAATTATATCCATCCGAATTACTGATCATTTAATTGGATATCATAAATAAGAAAGTTTTTCGTAGTTTCATTTCTATGATATTGATTGTCTTCCACTTTTCAAACTACTTTGATTCGCCTTATTTCAGCGGGGCTGAGAGCGATTTATAGGTTTCCTAAAAATGTTCATTTAATTTAGTTGTCAGTCATTTGAAGCCAATTATTTAGAAACGTAAACTTAATAAATTGAAATGAATTGTCTTTGATTCCACTGTGATGTGGCGCCTGTCACCAAAATCATTTTCAAATTGTTTTCCTCACTTTGATGTATGTAAGTACCATACTTTCAATAGGAGTTGCAGGTTTCATTCATAAACTTACGAATAGTGCGGTAACTTCAGTTCAGTTCAGTCTTAGTGTGAATTGTATTTTCTAAGTTTTCAAAGACCTTAGATTTATCTATTTACATCTTCATTAGCAACTCGAGGCATAGTCTTTTTAGATAATAGTTTTACTCTAAATCAGTGGTTCCCAAACTTTTTTGGACTGCCGCCCCCTCGGCACGAAGGCCACATACCTAGCACCCCTCCCCCAAATTACCATCACAGGCATCAACCTCTTCCAACTGCAAATTCAAAGCAATTCTATTTCAAATAAGACTTAACCTAATTAATTCATTGCTTTGTCGTCTTTACAATATGAAAGAATAAATTTACATCCCACCAATAACTATGATGTTTTCGTATTTATAATATGATCGTTGTACACTGTACCGAGATATCAGCTTCTCAACATTTGGCAGAAAGGTACTGAGAAATAATTTTAGATCCATGTGTTCAATAATCTTCCGTCTGTTTCTTTATTTAAAATGAATCTGGGCATCTGCACAGAAGCCCTGCTCTACAAAATATGATGTTGGGAAGGCAATAAAATACATATCGTCTTTGTTCCACAGTGCAGGGTAGCAGTCAGAAATGTTCTTTTGTAATCAAAAATCTTGATATGAATTTTTTGAACTTTGGCCTCAGCTCAGTGGCATTTTAAAGTGAAATCAGTTCTTGCTCCGCCATTCTTACTTCCTCATTATAGATATCTAGGAATCACCCAGGCTGGTATTTTAAGCAAAAGTAAATATCCGTGCAGCTCATCTAGGTGTGAACAATACACACGAATATCATCTTCTGGTATGTGTTTTTTCTCCTCCAATTCAGAGAGGTTCGGAAACTGGAAGAACTAACGACAGTTTATGTTAGATTTGAATAGTTTACTTTGATACGGTTTAACCTCATTTCTTTGCAGTTGCAAACCAACTTCATTGAACTTCGTGAATACATCTGCCATATAGACAATAGCACGCCTGATGTTTCTTGCTTCATCGCAATGAACAGAATAGGAGTCATGTAAGAATTCAACAACTATTTTAAAAAGGGAATACAAATTTTCCGGCAGTTTCCCTTTGACAGACATTGAACTTCTGTGTGCAACAACAAACGTTCACATTCTTTATCATTCTCAGTACAGAGCAGTAGAAACAGTGGGGAATTGTCAGCATCTGCCTTGGTTTTATTTAGTGCTGTGATATCAGTGCTTCTTGATTTGTAAAGTCTACCACTTAATTTATTTGCAACCAGATATTATCTGTGGATTATAGAGGGCGCTGTAAACAGGCTAGGTATATCTCTTTCACTAAACTGATGACGCTGCGATGACATCCTACCATTGATGGTATCCCATCTATTGCTCAAACACGAAATACTGACTCCAATTTTGTATCTGTTTCCAGATGTCTTACGAATAATGACTCTTGAACCAAACTTTAATCGTTGACGAAGCAAACATAAGCAACAAATATACTTTTTTATTCCCTGACAATGGGAACTAATCTAACTGTAAGCTAAGTTTGGTTCTTCTAATATATTGCACAATATATCTTAATGTTATAGTATTCCACAGTTTTAAGCGTTTGTAATACGTATTTTTAGAGGAAAATTTCGTACCTCCACTTCTTCGTTTTAATTTTCAAGTTTAAATCCCGAAAAAAGCAATTAAAAAGAAACAGAAATTCTGATTCATGTAAGACAGTTATTCTGAAACTCCGACAAAAATAAATTAAATGTCATTTTAAAAACTTCATAATGATAGAGTTTCTAAAACATAAATTCGAAAAAATTATGATAGTAATCTGTATTTATAATAACTGTTATTTTAATCAATGTATGAATTTGCTGGGTCAGGCCTATTATTTAAAACAATTGTACGAAGACATATTCTGATTAATTTTACATTCATAAAATGCATTAAAATAATTTACATTTCTTTACTCAGAACAAATGTCAAAATACCAAATTATGGACGATAAGAAAAATGTTATCTTTACCTAAAACTACTTACTGAAGATGATGGTGGGCGAAATACAAAATAGTAGTTTCTAAAAATGCAACTAATTTGTTTCATGAAAGTAATCACCCTCTCTCACTCTCTCTCTCTCTCTCTCTCTCTCTCTCTCTTTCTCTCTCTCTCTCTCTCTCTATCTATCTATCTATCTATCTGTCTGTCTATCTATCTATCTATCTATCTCTTTCACTTTCTCTTTCTCTCCCCCCCCTCTCTGTGAATATGAGTGTATGTGTGTATTTGTGTGTGTGTAGATATCCATCACACACATATATTTCTGTATACACATATACACGCATATATGCATAGATACATAAGTATGTACACAATTTGCGTGTGTGTGTGTGTTGTGTGCGCGTGCGTCTGTCTGTGCGTTCATAGCCTTAACAGATTACTTCACATAATATTCACTGGGGATTTTGGTTTTTAGAATGACGACAGGATTCTTCACCGACGCCAAATTTATTTTTATTTAGATACGAAAGAGTGGATAAGCGAAAGAAAAGGGTACATTTAGTAGGACTTACAAGCCTGCAGCAGTTGGGCTCCCTTTAGGGACCTGCAAAACAGAACCGAACACAGAGATAGATAGATAGATAGATAGATACATACATACATACATACATACATACATAATTGTGTGCGGATCCTCCTACACACACATATAGGTATTCATATATTCGTATATATACCCTTTACTCTTTCTCTCTTTTACTTGTTTCAGTCATGTGACTCGCCTTTAGTCGAGAAAATCGACCCCAGAACTTATTCTTTGTAATTCTAGTACTTATTTTATCGGTCTCTTTTGCCGAACCGCTAGGTTACGGGGAC
>NC_069002.1:24688234-24690163 GCF_001194135.2 Octopus bimaculoides
ATATATATCTTTTAATGTTGTTTTTGTTGTTCAGCATCATATGTTTTCGTCATTCTGGAGAATTCTCTTGGGAATTTTATGACCAGCTTCGTTTGTAAACTTTGAAGACTTTTTTGTATTTATCTTTGTGCTGTTCTTGCTGAAAATTGGTTTACTTAAAACAACATTTTTCAGATCGATTTTTAAGCACTATCTTCTAAACTTGAGTGTACCATTAGAAAAAACAGAGAGGAGCGTCTTCATCCATCGCCTCATTTGGCCACCCATTCTCACCCCACTTTTCATCAACGCTCCCTGGATATTTCCCCGGCTTACTTACGGATCCGCTGCACTAAATGAGCTGATATATGTTCCATGCTTTGTCAGTGTTTATACTTACGAGTCGGGGGATCGGTTGATGGATGTCATAACATAATTACTAGTGTTTCCCACAAGCTGCTGAATAAAGAATACCCTAGTGACGTAGGAAAGCCTTTGGACACGAAACAGACAAACGGAAGAAAAACAAGGATATTGCAATGCAGAAGACATTAGAAATAGAAGGAGATTCAACAACGGTGGTTTGTCTATTTAGACTGGGGTGTCTAAAAAGGTGGAATAGAGGCGCAGGCGCGGCTAACCACATGGTTTTGAGTTTAGTCCACTCCGTGGCACTTGGGGCAAGTGTCTACTACCCTAACATTAGGTCGTCAAAAGCCACGTATGTGAATGGATTTAGCAAAGGGAAACTGAAAGAAGCCAGTCGTATTTATATATATTTATTCATTTGTGTGTGTCTTTTTGTCTGTGGTTGTACCCCACTAACACTTGACAATCGATGTTGGTTTGTTTAAGTTTCCATTACTTAGCGGTTCTACTAAAGAGACCGATAGCATAAATACTAGGCTTTAAAAAAGTCCTGGGGTCGATTTGTTCGACTAAGACCTTCAAAGTGGTGCCCCAACATGGCCGCAGTCAAATGACTGAAACAACTAGAAGTTAAAAGAAAAGATAAAGGATATAGAGCTACAATCACACCATTTGATAGCTCTGGAAGAGGGAGAAACGGAACACATAGTAAAAACACTTTTTATTGAGCCGATCTAGAAAGCATCAATACAGATTTAGGTTGAACAACTAAGAGAACTCCACAACTTTGGCCAAGTTCGTTGAGAAACTTAAGGATCGCAAATTTAAATATACACTAATGTTCTGCAACGTCCTGGTGAAAGAAACTCTCTTTCATACAATAAAGAGTGATGAAGCTCTAAGAGTCATCTTATCATTGTCAAAGATATACAGTGATGTAAATTTAGTTGGTAATCGAAATTGTTATCCCTCCTATAGTGAAGGCACATAACTCAGTTGTTAGAGCATCGGGCTCACAATCATGAGGTAGAGAGCTCGGTTCACTCAGCTGTAGAAATGAGTTGCGACGTCACAGGTGCCAAGCTATATCCGCCTTTACCTTTCCCTTGGAAGACATCGGTGATGTGGAGTGGGGAGGCTGGTATGCATGGACGACTGTTGGTCTTCCACAAACAACCTTGCCCGGACTTGCGCATAGGAGGGTAACTTTCTAGGTGCAATCCCATGGTCATTCATGACCAAAGCGGGCCTTTACCTTTTTAAGTGTCACTGGAGACATTTCTTTCTGGACAACTACCGTCTGTCCGATTCGCCATACACATAAACGCTTTCCGCAGAATCAATTTCGACCAGAATTGCTCGAAAGAGGGCCATGTGGTCACATTTCTGTGAACTAAGAAAATTTATCATAAACTAGCTCCTAAGGAATATAAATAATACGTATTGCATCAAGTACTTAAATTTTCGTTACTAAACAATCATCTATATATATAAATAGCTGTGTATATTTGTATGTGTGTTTTCCACGTATTCATAGATATATATATATATATATATGTATATGTGTATATATGTATATAC
>NC_069002.1:24690478-24690857 GCF_001194135.2 Octopus bimaculoides
TATATATATATATATATATATATATATATATATATGTGTGTGTGTGTGTGTGTGTGTATGTATATAATCAAAATAAACAGCACTTTGCAATGTTTTGCCAAAAAGCAAGCTATAATTGTCACTGAATGCAACCAGGGTGTTATAAAGACTTACATTGCTTGAAATAAGAGCTAAAATGCTCTAAGGCTGTAGTCATAGCACATAACTATGTACATATATACAGACGGGAGACTGTAATCGTCCGAAAACGCCGTTCGAGAACTTCTTATACTGAATTCAGTTTCGGTACTTTTCGTTACCTCATTAATAAGAACTCGCTCTACTTCGGCAGATTCCAGAAATAAGAAAAAATGCTCTCACACACACACACACACACACA
>NC_069002.1:24691507-24692948 GCF_001194135.2 Octopus bimaculoides
GAGAGAGAGAGAGAGAGAGAGAGAGAGAGAGAGAGAGAGAGAGGCATTGGATATCGTTAAGATGAGACATGCTTTTTATAGCTCTGGCCAGTCAGTAGCCGACGAAAAAGAAATCATCCCAAACTAGTTGGTCGACTGAAATTTTCTTTGCTTTTTAGCCTCAAAAACTTCGAGATTTACGATTTAGTAATCATCGGAAGATTAAGTTGCGTCAGTGGAAATCTGTAACTTATATAAGTTTCTATGCCGTGTGGAGACACAAATCGAAACTAACTGTGCCTGCAAGAAACTTGTGGGTACACCGTTAATTTCTTCAGATTTCTATTAAATACACAGTTAATTTTTTTCTGATTTGTATTAAATATACTGAACCACTCACAGACACACAAATATAGCCAAACACTTTTACTTCCAAATATATCAACTCTCTTACACATATTCACGATTATACATTAAATTATGTAACTCACCAATAACTAACGTAAATCACTGCCGGATTTACCATTGTACTTATGTGTGCTTAAGTACAAATCCCCATTGACGGGGTGGAGTGGGGGTATCTTCCTGCCCCTACCCCCTATTTTCGACGATCAATTTTTCAAATATCAAGCGTTGAAATGTTTTTCCTAAAAGTTATAAAAATGAAATTAATAATGTGAACGCTTTTCCCCGTTATTCTTTAACATAACACCGTATAGATTATTCTCTATACAAAAATTGGTTTTGATCAGTAATATAACACAATATGAACGCACTCATTACATTATTCAATAAAAAAATATTTTAATAAAATAATTCCCATAATGAAAATGAAAGGTTTTCAATGTGTATACCAATACAAAAACATATCATGAATAATTTGCATACAAACACGTAATGTGCACTGGTCTACGTAAAAAATTACAGAGATAAAACGAGTTATAATGTGAGCACAGTATTATTATAAAATAACACTAATAAATAATTGTTATGTAAAATATTCCTACAACATGAACGTACCTAAATTTGGCTTTTTGCTGTGAAATATATGCGATATGTTTGTTATGTTGTATAGGAGTGTTTGTGTGTTGTCATTATTTTTTCGTTTAGTATTTTCTGTAAGTTCGGTGTAGTTTGTTGTAAGTTTTTGTCTTTCTGTTTTAATTTTTAATATTATATTGCTAATTTCTTTTGTTAATCTATTACATATTGATTTTAAATTTGTATTATTAAGTTCGTAGAATCGAATCCAAGCAACTGATATTCTGCTCCAGCTTTGTAATCGTAACAATGAGTAGATGTTATGAAAGTGGTGCAAGTAAAAGAAAACATGAAAAGCTATAGTTCAACAGCAGCAGGTACAGAACATTCCGATGCACTATTTGGAACCCAGGAATATTTGTTAGTAACACATAGTACCAGTGGCACCCAGGAATATTTGTTAGTAACACATAGTACCAGT
>NC_069002.1:24692958-24698491 GCF_001194135.2 Octopus bimaculoides
GGAATATTTGTTAGTAACACATAGTACCAGTGGCACCCAGGAATATTTGTTAGTAACACATAGTACCAGTGGCACTCAGGAATATTTGTTAGTAACACATAGTACCAGTGGCACCTAGGAATACTTTTTAGTATTGCCAGAGCTACGACTGCCATCAGTGCAACTTATGTTTACATTATAGAAGTACTCACTCACATTCATGATGATAGCACTACAAAGGGTGAGGCTAGACGACAAGATCAAAATCTTTTGCAGAAAAATGGAAGAATTTGAATTTGTGTTCATGCTTTATCTATGAACAGGTTTGCTTGAGAAGTTTCACGAAGTAAGTAATGCCTTTCAAGGTGCAGAGATTTCATTGATCACGTGTGCAAATCTGTACTGTTCAATTCTGCAATTTGCAATCCAGCACACAGGAAAACTTTGATGAGATTGAAGAGCAAGCAAAAAAAATACTCCTACCTGAAGTAGAGTACAAAATTCTCCAATGCAGGCGTTGAGTACGAAAACGACAACACGATGACGGCGGTACAACTAAAGATTTGGATGAAATTCCTCCAAGAGATAATTTTAGGATATATTCATTTATCGCTATAATCGATGCTCTGCACTCAAATTTAGACAGCAGAACTATTGTGTATAGGAGTGTTGCTAACAATTTCTCGTTTTTAATTGAACTCCAAGCACCGAGGGGACAGATTCTCCATGGTGTCGAGAAACTAGTACAAGGATACCCAAAGTATGTTGATCTCAGACTTGTTGATAAATTGTCCACAGGTGCCCCCCACCCCCGATTGTGATTGTCTCTTCCTGCATGTAGTTGATACGCAGCACCTTTGTCTTTTCCTGGCTGATCCTCAAGCCCACTCGCCGTGAAGTTTCTCTGAGGTGGTCTATTTTATCTTACATTAAATAGTATACTGTAAATGCGTAAAGAAGCTTTAACAAGGTAATACAAAGACAGCAATTTGATTATTTGACTGTTTTGACAGTAAACTTACATCAATCATCATTGTATAATTTATAATCGATATTTTCCAATAAAGTTTCAGAATAAAACTGTTGTCAATCTTCAAAGATTAAAACGTTACATGATATTGACTGTAACGACTGTCTCTTGTCTCTTCTCTTTTTATCAAGTTTGATTGTTTCATCATGTGACCTGTGCAAGTCAGTGTTAGGCGTGTTGGGGTTTTGGTTAATATATAATAGCTTCAAGTTTGTTGCATTGTACATGTCTGAATTATAGCCCAGACAGTCTACACCTGTACTTATCCATAAAAGTCATGAAAAGCATTCCCTGAGCCCTGATAATCCAAAACTTTGACTAAGACTTGTTTTAAAAAACAATCATTGATCTGGTAACACGTAATATTTTAACTACTCCTAAATTTCCTGAGCATGCATGCCTGACTGTCCAAATAATTGGCCTCGTAACTTAACTAGCAAAAGGATTCATTTGTCTTAAATCTGGCACTGTCTATAATATTTCTCTATCTACTGAACATGGCCCATAACGTTTTGAAACGTCACTGAGTAGAAAATAAAATTAATAATCTAATATACGATTGGTACACTTATCATAACAGTGGTGAAACAGCCAGCATTTACAGTTAAAATCACCGAACAATTAGATTCACGATCTTTTTAGAGAACGTAAACAAATTGAGAATAAAATCTTGAAACCATGAGAACATTCTATATCATGCACACGAACATGAAAATACTAGAAGCAGTTCTGGAAGCAATAAGTCAAGGATCAACTGAACAACACGTTAGCAAGTGGCAAGAAACATTTACTTTGTTTTCAACATTTTACCATATTTCCAACAGCCCAACTTTAGTAAGTCTAAATTCACTACAACCATTACGACAGATCAGAATTCGTTTCAACAGCAACATTCTACTACCACTACTACTACTACAACATTAGAAACATTGACCAACAATTCTCCCTCCGCCTCAAATGACAATATAGTAAAACCTATTCCATTTAAGTTAAAAAAAACTGCCGTTATCATTCTCAAGGTAGGTCTGGCCCAGCGACTGCAACAAGGGGTACTACCCTTTCTTCCATCTTCCCTTGTGCCGTAGACTTATTAAGTGCACTTGTCGATATAGTATAACATGAAAAGACCTCCCCTACCTTCAACCCAAATACAAAATCTATGGCCCTGACCCTAAATATGAATGGACAAAAGGCAAAAGGTCTGCCTTCTTCCATCCTAAACTGTGTCAGAATTATCTATCTCGAGGAATATAACTGAATTTGGAATGCAGCTACTACCGTCTCAAAAGGGACAATACGAATGAAATATAAACTGCAACAAAGAGGTAGGGCGGAAACATTATACAACGACTCGCTGCCACTTAACACCGACCAGTGAAGAATCCCATCCATCAGAAGGAGCTATAGGAAAGCCATAACAACAAATAAAATAATCAAGCACAATATATCACCCGATCAAATGAGTAACCAAAGAGGATGTCCTTTTTTACCGATTTATCTGGAAAATGTGAAGGCTCATATAAGCCTAGAGTTTCAACGAGTAGTCAGCAGCTTTATACCCAAAACTGTAGAAATACCACTCACCATCAACTAGAACATCGCTCCTCACGCACAGCTCAGTACAGAAACTATCTTCAGTGTTACTGAACAACAAAACACATAAACCAAGTCAATGAGAACACTACAAACAACAACCAGTCTTCGTTTCGACGTTCCAGCTAAATGTTCGTGGCACAAACCAACACTCAATGCCCTGGAATGGAAGATTTCACACATAGGGAATTGGCTTCCTGGAACGACATATTACATCCCTTCATCCTCTCAGCAGCTCATCTAAACAACATTTACATGGATGCCAAGGTGGAAATTAATAATTTCACCATCGTCTGTGCAGATCGTACAGGCCGAAGTAAAGGAGGAACAGCCATTTTTCTCCACGATTCTTTTGCTATGAATACCAAGGACGAATTTTTCAATGGCTACTGTGAATCCATATCGTTAATCAACAAGGTTAATGACTTAACCATTGTTTTTTTTATTTCTTTATTGTTCATAAAGAGCTAAACATAGAGTGGACGAACAAATGGATTAAGTCGATTGCATCGACCCCAGTGCGTAACTAGTACTTATTTAATCGATCCTGAAAGGATGAAAGGTAAAGTCGACCACGGCGGAAATTGAACTCAGAACGTAGCGGCAGACGAAATGCCGCTAAGCATTTCGCCCCGCGTGCTAACGATGACATAACAAGTGTTGGTCTCCTCAGGCCTCTCCAAGTTGCTTTGAAGAGTACCTTCACAATCAAGCGCTTTTTTCAAAATTTCAACTCCGACAACATATTGATGATGGGCGATTTTAGCCTCTCTTTTGTGAACTGTCTTACAAATACTCTGAAGTTAAGTAACTGCACTACATCGGACAAAGCAGCAGCAGAATTTCTTTTCAATTGAATTTTTCCTAACCGTACAAAACAAGATAAAACAATCCTGGATCTGATATTAGGAAACCGTCCATGGCATTTCAGTTGAAAACACTCCTCCCGGATCACAACATGGTGCTCTACAACCTTAACTTCCGGTTTATCAAAACCAAATCAGTCACTCACGTTCCACTGCACTTGCTCGATAACATCAATTTTCACAAAGCAGACTGGGGAGCAATTAGAAAAAAAAATTGTGACTTATCGATTGGCCCTTCACTCGCAGTTTCTCTGATATTGAAACAACATAGCAGCGCTTTGTTACTTATACATACTCAAAACACGTGCCTTGGAAACTCACAAGCACGAACAGAAATAGGTTACCAAGAAAGAAACTACACTCATCAGGAGAATCAAAAGACTTTTAAAAAAATAACCAAATAAAAAACTACCTATCAACAGTACCCACATTCAATAGCAATAAGAAGGCTTGGGTTGAAAACACATCGTTTGCAGATCACCATGAAACCCTATATTGACAATCAAAGAACTACAGAGGGAAACTGGGTAATCAAAATATCAAACAGAACCCGAATGTGTTCTATTCATATGCCATCAACATAGGACCACTGTCTCATCCGTTGCTCCCCTGATTGATGACAACAGCATTCCCCAACATGATGCTAAAGAAATGGCCGAAGTACTGCAGAAACAATATTGTTCTATTTTTAGTGATCCTACTGATATCGATGCAAGTGATATGAACGAACTGAGTCCTCAACTTTTACAGACTCAGACATCATAACAGTAATAAATGAGATCAAATACTATTCTGCTTAAGAGTGATCGTTGATAACAAATCTCAGGTGGAGTGTTCACGTCAACAATAAAGTTGATATGGCTTGCAAGATCAACTTCTAGTCCAGAGAGCAAGACGTCATAATTCCCGTCTTCTTTTCCTTTGTACGGTCACACCTAGAATACTGCTGCACCTTGTGGTCGCCCCGCATTAAACAAAATACTATGAGAATTGAGTCATCTCAGAAAGTAGTCAATAAAAACAATAATGGCACGATCTTGGTTATTGGGACCACCTTAAAACATTCTCTCCAGCGCCGCCGTGAGGGCTACGCCATATGCACAATGTGGAGAATATATCACTAGCACTGACCAAACTACCTTAACATTACATTAAGAATTCATCCACGGCTGGGACCACGTATCATACGCACCCTACACATTTCAGGTTCACAACACAAGAATTCACTGCAAAACAATTTATTTTTCCTCAACAGGCCCTGCTCTATCTAACATTAACCCAAAACAAATCAAAAAAGAAAAATATCTCATTACCTTCAAACGAAACCTGGACACATTTCTTCAAGGAATACCAGGAATTTTCCAAAGCTGAACTGAATGACCTTGTCAGAGATGTATCTCTCTCAAAAGATAAAGCAGAACTGTTGGCATCATGATTGAGGAAGTATCTGCTAGAACACGGTGTTCGTATAACTTATTTTCGGCAGAGAAATGTGGTTCTACAAACGTGTTTGTCTGTTGAAAGCCCGCTTTGCTTTTACAGTAACATCGATGGACTTTCTGAATGCTTATTACAAAATCATGATCTTGCATAGTGGTGTTTGTTTATTGAGTCTTCGAAACGACGTTTAAAAGCTGTACTTCTCCATAATGTTAATTCGAAGCCTTCCATTCCCATTGCACACTCCGTTCATTTTCATGAATCATATGAGAATATGGAACTTTTACTTCATGCCATTGCCTATGAAAGATACCCATGGAAAATATGTGGAAATTTAAAAGTCCTTGGAATGCTAATGGGAATGCTGTCGGGTTTCACAAAATACTGTTGTTTCTTGTGTCTATTGGATAGTCAGGCAACTGACAGACATTTTCGGAATCAAACTGGCAGACGAGAACATCATACCAGCCAGGACTGTCTAGCGTCAAGAATACACCTCTTGGAGATCCATGTAATGTCCTATTGCCCCCTTTGCACATAAAGTTTGGATTGATGAAACAGTTTGTAAAGACACTAGGGGAGAGAAATGCCAGAGGGTTTGACTATATTGTAAAAAGGTTTCCCA
>NC_069002.1:24698652-24699719 GCF_001194135.2 Octopus bimaculoides
CATGGTAAAAGATTTCTCCAGGACATTAGTGCTATGCAGAAACGGTACCAAGGCTTCTGGAATGACAGTATGCTGGCTGATAACTGCTGGACACTTTACCCTGATTAACCAGGTCAGGAAATCCAAATCACAATGTTTCTAACTCTGTTGTTCTAACTTTGTTTTGTCTGACCCATTTTTTGTTTTCACTCTTTGTAGAATGGTAGTGATGATTTTTTAAACTCAATAAACTCATTTACTTTCTAAAAATAATATGCCTTAATGATTTCATATATACAATTATGCAAAAAACTGAAAAAAACTGATACATGCTGCATACAAATGGAGTGAAATTTTGAAATCAGCATGAAAAATTAGTCTAAAAAAGTTGGTTTGCATTCATAATGAGTATAATACATTTAATTTTGTTGACCAGTGTAACTTTCCTTTCTGTTGACGCATTGCTATAAAGCTGCCTAATTAAATGATATGTGTGTATGTATGTGTGTGTATGTACATATACATATACATACACAATCAAATATTATATGTGTGTGAGTATGTACATATATATATATACATATATATATATTACTTCTCTGATAATAAAGAGTCTCGTAAACACCACAGTAAAATGTGCACATGATATGCATAGCAATACCCAAGTTTTAAGAATAAAGCTACCCAAGTCCTATTGTATTTCTTAACTGGTTCTCAAACGACTCATTTCATTTCCACAATAACCACTTGTCAATTCCATCAATTCTGTTAGGGATTCTTATCTGGCGCTTATCCATTAAAGGCTCAGTATTTTGTTGGAAGCTTTTTCTTCTTGGACAAAGATAACGACATGAAGTAGAAACCATTTCCTCGTTTTGGTCTTAAATGACAGTTGTATAAGTGACACGAAAATATGTTCAGTGGAATATTGATCAATTCTTAGCTACTGCTTCTGTTATCCAAGTTCTACGCACCATTCTCTTTTTTATTTATTTATTTGTGCTAGCATTGGAAACAAAACACACACACACACACACACACACACACACACACACACACACACACACACACACACACACACACACACA
>NC_069002.1:24699915-24700435 GCF_001194135.2 Octopus bimaculoides
TGTGTGTGTGTGTGTGTGTGTGTGTGTGTGTGTGTGTGTGTGTGTGTGTTTGTGTGTGTGAAGCTTCGTGGCCTACTGGTTACGGTGTTGCACTCACGATCGCTTGATCGTGGGTTCGATTCTTCTAACGAACGGTGCGTTGTGTCCTTGAGCAAGACACTTCATTTCAAGTTGCTCCAGTCTACCCAGCTGTAAATAGGTCACCCTGCAACACACTAGTCTTCTAATCTGGAGAGAATGCTGACCTGCTTGCTTAGTCAAGCGGGGAAGTATCATTCGAAAACTAAAGCGATGCAAAGTGCATTGTGACCGACAATAGTCTGGTTGATCACGTGATATATATATATATATATATATATATATATATATATGTAAAAGAGACCACTAAAGTGGACTGTATATACACAAGTACTAAAATCTTTTTAGGATCTCAGAAAACTTTTTCTGAACCTTCTGATTCTTTTAATGTGCTGGTTTCCTGGTATTAAATTGATATTAATTAATATCAAATGTTTACCCT
>NC_069002.1:24701422-24703751 GCF_001194135.2 Octopus bimaculoides
TATATATTCTTGTATATAGTGATTGAGGGAGATACAGTTAGTCAGCCAGTGACAGAAGCAAACAGAAGTGGGAGAAAGTCTAATTTGATAAGTGTTGCGCTCAGTCGGAAATCATGCTGATATTTCTACTAACCTACGTTAGGTTTAGAGAAATCGCAATTGCTATGTGCATGGCTTTATGTCCGTAGATACAGGTACACACACATATGCACACATAAATATAAATGTTTATTTTATCTCACACATACACACACGCATACATACATACATACATACATACATACATATGCATATGTAAATGAGTAGTATAAGATGTGGATCCACAGAATCGTGCGGCTATCATAGAAAGCTCCTCAACTGTCGGCGCATAATATAATCAATTACCGAGAAGTGTAATGTAGAATATATATGTAACTGAAATTCCGAAACACTCGAGCTATAAAATTACTTCATGAGTATAGAACGCTATAAAGGCAGCGGGTATGAGAGGTGAATATATATTTACTTAACAATGTGTGAATCCATAGAATTACAGCCATTTCGCAACCCTATTCATATAATATTAATTTTAGTATGAAAGAAAGAGTGAAAATTCTAATCTTCGACCTTATTTACGCCATGTAGTAATTCACTGTTGTTGAATTTTATTTCTTGATTTCCATCTACCATACATTCATCGATGATTTCTGTGAAAATTTTAAATCCGCAGCTGTTTTCTTCTCCACTTACCCATCTAGATAATTCTTTTCTTTTCTATTTTAAGCACAAGGCCCCAAATTTTTGGGGAGGGGGGCAGTCGATTAAATCAACCCAGTACGCAACTGGTATTTATTTAATCGACCCTTAAAAGATGAAAGGCAAAGTCGACCTCGGTGGAATTTGAACTCAGAACGTAAAGACAAATGAAATACCGCTAAGCATTTCGCCCGGCATCCTAACGTTTTTGCCAGCTCACCGCCTTACTCATTTAGATAGTTAAGTTGGCTAAAATTTACATCTTATTTCTTATATACTTTTTATGCCATTTATCTATTTATTTGATTCATTCATTTTTACTTCCTACCTTCCGTACATTGTATATAAAAACAGGTAATTTTCTGTGTATATTTAGAGTTGAATTATTGGTATAACCATGATGTTCCGATAATCTGATGAGCTTACTTTCTTTAATTGCATTAATTTGTGAATATAAGATTGTAGTGTATAACGCCGAGCATCAAATTAATGCAAATAATTTCTACCATATTGAAAATAATATTACATGAAGTAGATTGCGAAATAGCTACCGTAATCATCGGGAAGTCACTTAGTTAATTAAATATATATCCACCTCTCATACTTCCTGATTTTATGGTTTTATATACGCACGCGCGCGCGTGTGTGTGTGTGTGTGTGTGTGTGTGTGTGTTAAATGAAATGAGATAACAAAGCGAAGGTAGCTGATATTTCTAGGACATTTATAAAGAGAAAGGTAGTCTCACAGCTGTTTTAAGGATATAAAAGATATACCATCATCAGAGACGAAATGGGAGAGTTTCAATAGGAGGAAATAGTAGAGTTCGTTATGTAAGAAGTTATTTTGGGAAGGGAGAGATACTGGAAGATAAGTATGTTATTTATTCTCTTCTCTCTATGCACTTCCCATTACCAGTATATTCACAAAATTTCATTGACACTACAGGGTCCTTTTGAATGAACAGCACATGGAATTGATATCTGCACACTATCCATTTGAAACAGCAAAATATGAACTCCTATCGGAATTTAGATACCATGGGCAAGAAGACCCTTTACCTATTCTACACAGCACGTTCCTTGGATAATGAAACAGCAACTTTAACATCCAAGATATATTTTTATTCTCATATTTTCCTCCATACTTCCAGTATCTCTCCCTTTCCAAAATAACTTCTTATATAACAAACTCTTCTATTTCCTTCTATTGAAACTCATTCTTATCGTCTCTGATGATGGGATATCTTTTATATCTCTGAAACAGCTGTAAGACTACATTTCTCTTTATAAATATCCTAGAAATATCACACTGCCTTAGCCTTATTAGCTTGGCCTTTTGGATCTCCTGGATACCAAAACTTCTCATATATATATATATCTGTGTGTGTGTGTGACCGCGTGTGTATCATTGGCGATTTCCTTTCTCTGTCTTCCCTTCTTTGGATTTTTTCTATATTTCTGAGGAAGAGCTGCACTCAAAACGTGAAATCTTTTTTTTTTTTCCTTTCCTGAGCGTCCAATAACACTGAACTTATTCCACGTCCTCACGTTATTGTTGTTGTTTTTTTTGCTTGTTCATTTTTGGATTGAGTAT
>NC_069002.1:24704469-24707435 GCF_001194135.2 Octopus bimaculoides
ATATATATATATATGTATGTATGTATGTATGTATATACGCACACACAGTCATTTGTTCGTGATCATCCACACATATATGCATAACCGATTATGCTGCATAATGGAGAAAATAAACATGAAATAAATTGATATATGGTAGTGTATGACATATATGTTTCCATATATATATATATAACTATTGGAAATAATTAACTTTTATCTTCATTCTTTTCCCTGGATACATCTCTCTCCAGCTGGAGGAAGCCTTTCCTCGTCTCTCCTCAGCATCGTCACATTTGGTGCCGGCCTTTCTTACATGATTTAGCGAAGATGCTTCTATTTTAGGTACCTAGGTAGAATTTGAACTCAGAACGCAAATGCACAGAGTAAAGACTGCTAATCTACCATCCTGAATTGATACTTTTAGTCAATCCCAAAAGTGATGGAAGGCAGACTTGACCTCGGCAGTACTCGATCTCATTGTGCAGTGAATCAGAACAAGTACCGACATTGAATTTGTCGTTCCAAAGACTTTACCAATACACCTCTTCAACAGCAGTGAGCGTTCATGTGTGTGTGTGTGTGTGTGTGTGTGTGTGTGTGTGTGTGTGTGTGTGTGTGTGTGTTTGTGCGCAAACATATTTCATATAGAATGACGGTGAAAACAAGATATTTTACATCGAATCAAGTTCCAGATCTGTGAAAAATATAGCCATTTGGACTCATTAATTCGCGGTGTATATTTTATTCACTTCATCAAGATTTGAACTCAAGCTGAACATGCTACTCTTGGCAGTTATGCCACTTCATGTCTGAGTGTCAAAGTTAATAAATATAATAATTACAAGGTGGGAATTGAAGTAATTCTAAACATAACTGAGACATCTTTGATGGCAAATAATAAATAAAACTTGAAACTGCTCCCAACGGTATTTTTAACTCTAGTTAAAAGTTAGTCACTTTCGTTTACAACCTACAGAGGATATAAAATATAGCAATAAATATATATAAGGAAGTTATATGAAGAACGGTGAAGGTTGAAATGTTACTGTTGGTTCCTTTTATTATAACAATCTTTCGACAGCGAATCAAAGTCAGTAATATGTAAGATATGGCGGCAGAAAGTTAGGTCTTAAAATTCTGATACTCATCAGTAAACGTTTTGAAGTATTCTTATTAGAATATTCTATAAATCACTACCAGAAACCTTCATGTCTTACTAGTTAACATTTTCTGTTTCTAACTGAGTTGTAAGACAAATAATGTCATCTAACACCTTCGAGTTTGAAATGGTAAATGCTTTGAGAAAAGTTCAACAGAGAGATGAATGATAAGAAAATGAAAATCAGGTTTGTTTGGGTTGGGGAAACAAAAGATTAGGCGATGTATAAGTAAAAGTGGCTGGTCTGCTTTTAGGCTAGGTAGTGGCTGTGTGGTAAGTAGCTTGGCATTTATGCCACTTCATGTCTGAGTGTCTGAGTCAGTGTTGTTTTAACACTGAATGTTGTCAAGACGTTGCTTTGCAGCGGTCTTGAAGTATGTAACTGTGAAGGTGCAGCTATAAGGTAAGACATCTGTTTGGGGGGGGGATTCTGTTAGGGGTTTGTTGTGTTTGTTGTCTATTTTGTTAAAACAAGAAACCCCTACTGAATTCCGAGCATTTGTCTGCCTGTAGTTGTGCTGTCTCACTTAATTGTGAGAATCGTGTTGTTTTGGGGGCGTATCCCGCCTCCAAAAATTGTGGAATTTAAAAAAAAATTGTTGAAGTTTTTACCAATTTGTGGTGAATATTTGTGGAGCTGTGTTCCTGCTGCTGTGTCCCTGTTGCTGTAGGAGTACATTTGGCCAGGAGTACCGGTTGGCCGGAATTGTGTTTTGCTGTGTTCTTTGGAACTGTCTTCTTCCTTTCGTTCTCTTCTTTTCTTTCTTCGAAGTTTTTTTTACTTTTTTGTTTGAACTTTCTGATTTCTCTCTTGAACTTTCTTTAACATGGCAAAAAAAAATCGGACCCAAACAGTGGTTAAAAGACTTGGAGGAAAAGGACGGTGGTGTTGAGGACATATTCAAAGTCACTCGACACCATCACTGTCTTTCCGAAATTAGATATTGAGAAAGAATTGGCAGAGCATCTGCCAACTATTAAGTTTATTTCCAGGAGTGTTAAATACGCAACGGTGTGGTTGCTATTTGACACACCTGAGGTGGCTCGCAAGTTTGCGAGCCAGCACTTGGAGGGCAATAAGATTTTGTTCTTCCCTAATTGTGGGAAGAAACTAACAAGAGCTTGGGCCTGCGGGCTGCCACCTGGGAGGGAACTCGAGTGGATAGAGGATACTATCCGCCGGGGTCTGGGTGGAAGCGGACCCAAGCTATTAAATGTGAAGTTATTGCCGGCGGCTGATTGGGTTAGGTCAAAAGCGGTTTTGATCCTGTGGACCCTATCATCCACAAAAGATCTGGTGTTCCCAGATATTTTAGAGATGGCCGGAAATAGGTATCCGTTGATACTTGAGGCACGTCCACCCAAGTGTCACCTGTGCCTGGAACCGGGCCATATTAAAAAAAACTGTCCCCAGGACCAGAGTAAGGTTCTGGAACAGTTGGTGACAAAGGAATCTACCCCTCCCCAGTCAGAGGGGTATATAGAAACGGTCAAGAAGGTGGAAACCTCCTAAAAAAAGGCCGTAAGGTGGACTACAAGGGTGGCCCACCGAAGGCTGCGAGAGGAAGGAAAGCTCTTCCAGACGAAACGGAAGAAGGACATTGCCGGCGGTTAGTGGAAATTGTGCCACCGACGGAGGAAACTGTGGCCCCTTGCGATGTGATAGAGGGGGGAATTTGTGGTCTTCTTTCACAAGGGAGGGGCTGTACAGAACTTCATTAAGAAGTTGAACACAAAAGGGCCGACGAGAAGGGGTTCTGGCCAGCATTGAGGACTCCGATTGGCCTCCTCAGGTAGCTGCGAAGGTCATATGGGAAATTGATTT
>NC_069002.1:24707887-24710118 GCF_001194135.2 Octopus bimaculoides
GGCCGACCAAAGCCTTGTGAGTGGATTTGGTAAACGTACACTGAAAGAAACCTGTTGTATACATGTATATATATATACATGTGTGTGTGTGTGTGTGTGTGTGTGTGTATTTGTCCCCCAACATCACTTGACAACCGATGCTGATGTGTTTACGTCCCCGTAACCTAGTGGTTCCGCAAAAGAGACCGATAGAATAAGTACTTGGCTTACAAAGAATAAGTCCTGGGGTCGATTTGTTTGACTAAAGGCGGTGTCCCAGCATGACCGCAGTCAAATGACTGAAACAAGTAAATGAATAAAAGAATAATGGCTAGACACAGTTTTTTTTAGTTATATAATAAGTTAAAGAATAAGTGACGGATATATAGCGAATTTGTGAATAATGCTGATCTATAAATCATAGCGAATTTGTGAATAATGGTTGTCTATAAATCAGATGCCTTTACATGAGTTTTGTTTGTTTGTTTTTTTCTTCTTTTTGGCGAGTGGGTGGCAAAAGAACGTTCTCTAGATGTTTGATTTTGGTTATAACTGTAATACCAAAGGGCGGCGAGCTGGCTAAGTCGTTAACACACCGGGCAAAATGCTTAGCGGAATTTCTTCCAGTCTTTACGGTCTGAGTTCAAATTTCGTTCTTTTAGGGTAGTTAAAAATATGTACCAGTTGCACACTGGGGTCGATGTAATTTACTAACACCTTTTTCCTAAGTTCCAGGCCTTGTGTTAAGATTAAGAAGAAATAATTGTATTTACCAGATGTCAAGCCCAAATTTGTCACCTATCACCAGAAAGGACTCAAGAATTTAAATAATACAAGAACGTCTGAGGTAACCATCAACTGCGATAAGGTAATATATATAGATATAAGCACAATCGACGAATTTTTAATGTCATAGATTGGTAAATAATATAATTGAGTTTATAGTTTATAAAGCAAAGCTAAACAGCACTGTAAAACTCTCGAAGGTGCGTAACGAATTTATAAAGAAATCTGCAATAGATATATACTTTGGTTGTATAGAAAAGTGGAACACAGAATTTATGTTTACAGAACGCAAGAGAAGTATTCTGGAATGCTGATAAATACATTAAAGTATTTCAAATTGAATTCTGAAGGAATCAATCGATCGGACGTAAGTATTTCTTTTCTAGTCTAGACACAATCTACAAGTTTTGACTTGAACACTTTTACTGTTTCTTGCCAATATAATTCCATTCGCATCATAATTTAACATTTGTGTTTCGATAAAATATTTTAACGCATCGAGGTTTCAAGTAAAATTGAAAACGAAACAAAAATAAAATATGATAATAAACAATAAGGAAGAAATCAATGTATTTTGTGACAAATGCAAATATCAACGGAAAACTTTCTGCTTGGAAACCAAAAGAAAAGAAAATCATACACCATCGATTGAAGGAAAAATAAGATATAGTAACTATTGCATCTGACGTTTCTGATATTACCATTCTTTCAGGAATATAGTATTTGATCTATGATGGTATAATTATGGAGAATCGGTATCTAAATATATTAGTGTTTTATTTGTTACTTTTCTATACGCTTCTTTATTGCGATCCATAAGTACTTTTAGCGTATACTTTTCAAATCTTCAGATACTGAATATTCAACACACACATATATATATATATATATATATATATATATATATGCGTGTGGGTATGTATTTGTGCGTATGTGGGTATGTGTGTGTGTATGTATGTATATATGTAGATATGTGTATACAGATTTATACATATATATATATATATATACATATTTATAGATAGATATATATACATACATAATGCATACGTACCTACATAACACACGCACATACATACATACGCGCACACACATACACACAACCACACAAATACAGATACACACACACGCACACACATGCACACACACACACGCACACAGATATGTGTGCGCGCGTGTTGATGTGTGTGTGTCTGTGTGTGTGTCTGTGTGTTTGTTGTAAACAAACAGTTCCTTATTCAACAGAATTCTACAGTCAGATATGTTCAAACAGATAAAAATATGATTTCCATTATTATGATGATGAGATAAGGCGCCGCACATATCTTATATACTACGTACCGATAAATTGTTGAACAGTGTGTGCGCGCTCGTGTTTCTCTCTGTGTCTGTTTTTGTGCGTGAATGTGTCTGTGTGTGTATGTGTGTGTGTGTGTGTGTGCGTGTCTGTGTGTGGGTGTGTGTGC
>NC_069002.1:24710950-24712005 GCF_001194135.2 Octopus bimaculoides
ATATATATATATATATATATATATATATATATGCATATATACATACGTATATGTACATACTTACATCTATACGTGTATTTATATGCATATGTAGGCACAGGATGTCACGAAACGTGTACATCAAAAAAGTACGAAGCACAATCCATGGAACATGAACTAGTCTTTCGAACAACGAAAGAAACAAATGGAAAACAAAACAAACATAAAGAACGACCCTTCATCAGTTGTTGGCTGTTTTTCTAGTCTCGTATTTCGGACAGTTAATATGTATACACACACTCACTCACGCACATGTATACACGATGAGTTTCTTTTAGTGTCCCTCTATGAAATCCAATCACAAGGCTCTGGTCGACCCGGTGCTAAAGTAGAAGACACTTGCCCAATGTGTTACATTTCTTCACTGTATGACTCAGCGTTTAGTAACCGGCGGAACCACGCGAGTAGGAAGCAAGCTTCTCATGTTCTTTGGCTGAAGCAGGCCAGGAATTATGAAGTGGCGCATAATGTTGATTCTTGGAATGCTTTTATTAAGATGGTGAATTCGTGTATATTCACCTGAGGAAAGTGATTTTTTTCGCATGATGAAATAACATTATTCATTATTTTTTAAAATCTCGTTTGAAACAGCTGTAAGGAATGAACCAATTCCCATCTGCTGTTATTTACTTCTGTGTAAAAGATAAAGACCCCCTTCGGGCAGGAATGACCGTGGGATTGCACCTAGAAATTTACCCTTCGAGGCACGAGTCCAGGCAACATTGTCTCTAGAAGACCAGCAGTCGTCCATGCATATCAGCCTTCCTTCTCCCCGACACTTACGTTATCCAAGAGAAAGACAAAAGCCTATACAGCTTGGCACTAGGGACGTCGCAACTTATTTCTACCGTTCAGTGAAGTGGAGCAACTGGAAAGAATGTCTTTTTTCAAGAACACAACATACAGCCTGGTCTGGAAACCGAACTCACTACCCCATGATTGTAAGCCAGTGAATGACGCTCCTCCACATTGTATGTATATATATACATGTGTGTGTGTATATACGCACACATGTA
>NC_069002.1:24712344-24713258 GCF_001194135.2 Octopus bimaculoides
ATATATATATATATATATATATATATAATTTATATAAGGGCATTACTATATAGTAATGCCTCACGCTTAGAGGGACTTAATAAGTCAAAACTACCAAAAATAAGCACATATTTACCGAAAGCGAGGGAATGCAACTTTCAAAGTTAACCTCCTAAAAACATTTAACTTAACGGCAAACGTACTGGAGTCGATCTAATCGACTGACCCCTCCCCAAAAATTTCGGCCGTTGTGCCTAGAGTAGAAAAGAATATCATGATCATAATGATTAATAATTTAGGCACGCGTACGACACAGCGCCTTTGACGTGACACCATTTCTTCTTTCCTTGGTTGGAAGAATTGAACTTGCTCACAAAACTGCTCGAATGATTTAATGGTAACTCTGCAGTAGTCAATCAGTTAATTCGATTTTACTTTTCCTGGTTTATTTACTGTTTTGCTGAGCGTATAATGATTATTAGCAATATGAACATATAACTGTCATAATGAAGTTACTATGGAGATTTTTAATTCTCAATAATCGAATCTAAACACACACACAAACAACCACATATATATAGTAATATATATGTGTGTCTATATATATGTATATACATACAAACACGTACTTATATATATGTATATTGATGTATATATATATATATATAAATATACATATACACACATATACATATATGCACAGATATATATATACATATATATATGTATACATATCTATACATATATATATATATATATGTATACAAATATGTATACATACATATATATATGAATATATACATACAAACACATATATACGTAAATATATATATACATATATATATATACATACACACAAATACGTACATATATGTATGTATGTATGTATGTGTATATATATATATATATATATATATATATATATATATATATAT
>NC_069002.1:24713622-24715573 GCF_001194135.2 Octopus bimaculoides
TATATATATATATAGTATAGTATAGATACGTATGAATAATTACAATCTTTACTGTATCCAGTGTATTTGTGTTCTATTGTGGTTTAATAAGACTGTATTGGTTGCGAATTCTCAGAAGCAACGACGATACAAAATATAAATGGCTGCTTTCTGAATAAGTCAACATTATACTTATGATAATTGATATTATCGATTAAATGCCATACCTATGAGCATAACTAACAGAAACTCATCGATGCCTTTTTTTCCTCCGCAACACCTCATCACCGACAGCATTATCATCGTCGCCATCACTACCACATCCACCACAACAGAGTAGACACGACGACAGCATGAAGGCCACGATAACCCCCGAATTGAGCACCACCACCACTACCAACACTAACAAAAACTACAACAAATTTACCCCATCAAACTTTCATTCTTTTATATGTACAAATGTTGTTGAATGAAACATTATTATTGCTTTCTATAGGATGTTATTGATTATGGAACCAAACGCCGATACTACGCAGTCCCTTATGTCCTTGACAATCAGCAAAGATATATAATAGTTTCTAGATTTCTGTTTTGCAGCATTTTCGTCTCATTGTTACTTTTGTTTCCTTCTTTAGAAATTTCCTTTATTATATTTTAGCCCATGTTTTCTTAACATTTTTCATTATTTTTCCATTATGTTTCGAGACATTACCCTTGCATTGTTGCAAATAAAACTTTCTCCTGCCCATGCTTCATCACCATCGTTGTTTCCTTCTCAACGATGTTATCATTTATTATTAGTATTCGTGATTGTTGTAGTTGTTTTTTGTTATTGTTGTTGTTGTTTTTTGTTGTTAGTCTCCTTCTTCTTCTTCATCATCATCATTATCCTTATTGTTATTGTTATTATTATTATTATTATTGCTCTTTATGTTGTAATTACATATAAATGCATATTACAATCGTAAAATACACTTTCGAAAAATACGTACACACACAAATATACACACATTACACACAGGCACGCACAACATACACTCACACATATAATTATACACATATATATAATAATAATATATTATATATATAGTATATTATGTGTGTATGTGTGTGTGTATGAACATGTATATATATATATATATATATATATATACTTTGATACTTTTATAAGACTCGGCGGGTATTGGCCGAGGCCATGTCTAACTTAATGGTACCACCTGGCAAAGTCATTCAAATCAGGAATTGGACAACATGGCCCACTCGAATAGAGAGTTATTGTCTATGGAGACATATCCAGGTGTAGGAGGTTTATCCAGGATTTCTTGAACGAATTTGTCTAAAGACTTCTTGAACTTTATGGTTTCTGCCTTAATGTGTTTTGATGTAATGTTAAATAGAATGGGGGGGGGGGCAACTGAGGGGAAATGATTGTGTTGTATTTTTATGAGACGCGTGTATGATTTATGCTGTGAGCAACATGTTGGGCAATGTTGATGGAATATTTTCCGTATCAGGCAGATGATGTAGCGCTCACGACAACGCGGGAGAGAATAAAGCTTGAATATTTCTAGTCAATCCTAATAGTCAAGGCCTGTCGTGATATCTATTATTTTGGTAATTGACCTTTGAGGTGCTTCATCTTTCATGATACTTTGTTTCGTGTGGGGAAACCCCAGTGGACAACAATGTTCAATGTGAGGTCGGGAAAATGTGGAGAAGGGGCAGATAGCGGTGTGGATATCTCTCGACTTGAAAGTTCTGAGAATCAAGGAACACATTCTGTGGGCCATGTCAACTTTGCAGTTTACATGTACTTATATTGTTGTCCAGAATTACTCCCAAGTCACTGGTATGTTTGGATGCTATGAGAGTTTCACCTGAAGGAAGGGAGTATGGGAGTTTCAGATTATCCTCTTTTTCCGTATATATATATATATATATATATATATATATATATAGGATAAAATCTTTA
>NC_069002.1:24715583-24715891 GCF_001194135.2 Octopus bimaculoides
TATATATATATATATATATATATAGGATAAAATCTTTATAAGGATTTATCAAGTAGTCAGCGTGAAAAAACGCCATAAGGAAAAAAACTCATTGTTTTTTACCATAAATATATATAATTTATATAAGGGCATTAACTATATAGTAATGCCTCACGCTTAGAGGGACTAAATAAGTCAAAAACTACCAAAAAATAAGAAACATATTTAAGAGAATTTGACATCGCTGCCCTAAACTGCGTCTCATTTCGAGCCATTGGTTCGTCTGGTATCGTGGAGAGGAAAGCGTCGAATTTTGTCTTGAAGACCTC
>NC_069002.1:24716593-24717891 GCF_001194135.2 Octopus bimaculoides
TCTCTCTCTCTCTCTCTCTCTCTCTCTCTCTCTCTCTCTCTCTCTCTCTCTCTCTCTCTGACACTTTTTCTCTCTCTCTGTTTTTCTTCCTCTCTTTTTGTGTAAATGTATCATCTCTCGCGCATTGCTTTCAATTTATTTACAACTTCGTCTTCTAATGTTTGTTTTCCTTTCACACACAAACCCTCCTTTCTGCTTGCGTAAAATGGTCAAACTTTAAACTTTTGTAACATTTTTCGAAATTTGATGATTTTCACTTATCTTAAAATTTCAAAATATGTGACAGCAACAGAATAGATCTGTATATCTTTCATTTTTCGCTTTTCTCATGGCAAACTCTTCCCCTCTCTATGTATAATATATTTATCACATACTCCCTCACTATTACGTATATAGTTCTCGCTGAGTGTGTATGCTTCATATTGTGTGTATGCATGTATGTAACGAATTTCATCAGGGCGAGAGAGTGATTTAAAATGAAGTTGTATAAAAGATATTTTCTTTTGATAGCATACTTTTTTATTAGTAAATATGTACACGCGCGTGCGCTTGGTGCGGGTCGGGGATTAAACATTTAAAATGACAAAATCTTTGTGTTGTTGCTTAAATCCCCACAATGGACTACCGCATCATCACTCCATAAAACGGGATTATGGTGTAAAGAACATTTACAAATATCAATACATGTGGTAAAGAAACGAGGACGGTACCATGTGGTTGTGGGATGTGCTAAAAACAACTGTAAAATCTCTTAAATCACCTGTTCGTCTGAAAATTATTTTGAAATTATAAACCGTAACAAATTGCAGATTCGGACTATCCGTATGTTAAAACTTTAATTCTAAAACTTCCGAAAATAGCCGAAATTTGAGAACTAGCGGAGTGTGGCGGGGTTAATGAGAATTTTTGTTTTATTAATTATTGTTTTTAATTCACTCTTCATTATCTGTGTGATAATAAAGGAAGCGGGTCTTGTAATGGTGACCGCTGATTTCCAATTTTTTAATCACTTTCAAGGCTTCTCCCATCTTTTTTAAAAAAGAAATTGCTCAAAATTGGTACTGAGTGGGGGAATAGTGTTTGAAAATATTCATTAATTTTCAAATTTTGTATCAGTTTTATTTATTTATTTTTTACTACAAAGGCGTTTTCCGTTTTTTTAACATGCGTAGTGCAAAAGAATTGGACAAAATCGGTCTAGAAGCAGAGAAGGGGAATTCAGGAATTTTCAAAACTCATTTGCAAAGGTGTGGTGAAAGAAAAAATTGAAAATCATCCCCGTCAAAAGGGAGAAAATA
>NC_069002.1:24718280-24719820 GCF_001194135.2 Octopus bimaculoides
TGTGTGTGTGTGTGTGTGTGTGGGTGTGTGTGTGTGTGTGTGTGTGTGTGTTTAAATATATATGTATATGAATTTTTAATTTAGGTTTAATTTTTAATTCAAATTTGGCATCGTCTTCCCACTGGACATTTCTACTACTTACTTGCCCTATGCTACATATATGGTGCTATATAATTCTAATTTCCATTCTCATCTATAGAGGGATACCACTTTACTCTCCGATACCTATTTACTTATATCTTCAAATAACCATTGAAGCCGTGAGCTATGGTTCAATATCCAACATGACTACCAACTCTTTCTCACACGGATACCAATACAACTCTCCTAGATCCAATTTTTCTTCTCTATTCCTTTTTAAGTTCCTTGTATTAAGGTTTCTTTCCTTCCTGTGCTGAAGAGTACGCTGATATTTATTTTATTTAATTCAATCATAAATTTATATTATTATATCTGTACGAAACGATCGTTTGCACGAATTAAACTTCTTATAAATTTAAACAACGTGTTTCCCCCATTATTAACGAAATTGCTAGGATTTATGGAACCTAAATTCTATAAATTCATCATACATTATATACAAGTACTACTGTCATATCTTCGCAAATTTACACCTGTAAACTCCCAGCAAAGTATGAAGAATCAACATTAGAAATCTTTTTTGGAAACTTCCAATTAAAGAACGAATCCACATTCAACCTTTTTACACCTATATATATATATATATATATATATATATATTTATATATGTACAAATTTAAATGAGTCTCAGTTGATTTCAACGATGAATATGTTAGGTGTTCAATCGAGATAACTACCGACATACCGACATACCCTCTGTCCATGTAAGTGTCTGAATATTCTACAAAAATGTCACACCCTATATAGTTCTGCGAGAAAAACCGACGTCAGACATTATCCGACTGAGGTACCACGCTATATTGATGATAAGGCCCAGAAGCTTCTGTTTACTTTACTGTATGTGTTTAATTTCACTTACTAGGCACGAATAGATAAAATCCTGTGGTTGAAAAGACTCTAATCATAAAGTAATCATAAGTGCTTGTTCGTGACTCTCTCTCTCTCTCTCTCTCTCTCTCTCTCTCTCTCTCTCTCTCTCTCTCAATCAATCTATCTATCTTTCTATCTATCTATCTATCTTCCTATCTATCTATCTATTTATCTATCTATATCTATATCTATATATACATAATATAATATAGGATAAATTCTTTATAAGAATTTATCAAGTAGTCAACGTGAAAAAAACCTCATAATGAAAAAATAACGAAAAATTTCGTAATGAAAAAATTCATCATTTCCTCATAAATATAATTAATTATATATAAGGGCATCAACTGTGCATTAATGCCTCACGCTTCGAGAGACTAAATAAGTCAAAAACTACCAAAAATAAGCAACATATTTACTGAAAGCAAGGGAATGCAGCTTTCAAAATTTATCTCTTAAAAACATTTAACTCAACAGTAGACCACTGGTTTCTCAATCAAATACAGAAAAACTGTGAAGTAACCTGTAT
>NC_069002.1:24720323-24721814 GCF_001194135.2 Octopus bimaculoides
AGAGAGAGAGAGAGAGAGAGAGAGAGAGAGAGAGAGAGAGAGACCTCGACATACAGGCACAAATATAGGGTAAATGAAAGCCTAGCTTGATACACATAAATGGATACGATATAGATAAATAGATATATACAAACATACATACATACATACATACATATATGCATACATATAGTTTGCTAATCCGTTAAATATTCCATGCAGTGGGAGGTAAATATCATTTAATGTACATTGTATTAAAATAAAAGTTGCTAATAGTTTTTACCATAACCCCATGGGCTGTGGCAGGTTTTATAACATCTCTTGTGTCTCCAAGCAATCCTCAAGCTCTGAGCAAATGGTTTGTTCTATTTGAAAATTCAGACGGTGGTACATGAGAAACCAATCTCCTGATTTTGAGGTAGAACAAATCATATTCTCCGAGACCGAAGATTGATTTGAGAATTAAGAGACGTTACAAAACCCTTCGAAGCTCATGACTTAATGGCAAACATGTATTAGTAACTCTTACTTTAATACTCTATACATTAAGTGTTACACGCACACACACACACACACACACACACACACACACACACACACACACACACACACACACACACACACATACACACACACACACAACCCTTCTATATAAATGTACATAGCAAAATACAGCAAGAATATCCAATGATTTCGAATTCACAAGTAGGTCTTCGTTAGAAATTGAAAAATGTTCCGAATCGCTATATTACAGAGAGGAGCACTTGTTTGTATAGATATTCTGCTTTACAAGAATAGAATGAAAGCAAAAATTATAGATATCAACAAAAATAGCGTCTATATATAAAAAGAGATAAAAAGGAGAAACATACAAACAGATGTAGACAGAGAGATAGAGAGATAGAGAGATAGGTAGATATATAATATATATATATATATATATATATATATACATATATGGTGTATCTATATATATATATATATATATTTAGACATACACACATATGTATATATAACAGATATATGTCTGTGTATGTCTAAATGTATACCAAAGCGCGCGAACATACAGAGAAAGAGTGGGAGAGAGAGAGAGAGAGGTGGAGAGAACGGAACCTATGTTTTTCCTCGAATATATATTAGTTCGGTATTTTATTGTCAGGTCTAAATTCTTCCATTCCAGAAGCTGTATACAAAGCAAATTTTAGTCATTGAGCAAATAATATATTCTTGAAATTGTTTGTCAAAACAGCACCAATTGGTAAAGTTCGCAATGGACTTTTATCAACATCAACTCAAAACTTAACATTTACGAATATTTTATGCGTTTTTTCAGTATTTTCTTCTTTAATATAAGACTACATGTACTGGTTAAATTTTTTGAACGCAACACAATTATACACTTGTCCGAAAGATTGAACTGTTGAAGTTTGAAGAACAGATAGCTGAATATCAGACTCTCTCGCTCTCTCTCTCTCTCTCTCTCTCTCTCTCTCTCTCTCTCTCTCTCTCTCT
>NC_069002.1:24721824-24724665 GCF_001194135.2 Octopus bimaculoides
ATATATATATATATATATATATATATATAGTTGACGTGTATTCTCTTCAGAACGTATTAGGATACAAATAGAGCTCGTTCACCCTTAAGTAACCCACATATAGCCGGTAGTATTCTCATGTTATGCTACCAATTCTAGTCTTAGGTATTCCTCGTGTGTGAAAATAAAAAGTAAAGAGTAAAAGAGTCAAAAGGAGGAGTAAGTACTGTTAGGCATGTGCAGAATAACATGTGAAACTAAGTAAAGGAACAGACAATGTGCTCATTGCCGCTCTTGTCGAACGTGATAACATACTTATAGCGAGCGGATTGAAACCGTTAGCGTTTGTTAGTTAGGATGTGATAGCATTGAAATCAAGATTTAATTACGGAGACAGCGATTAAATATCGCCTGAGGAGATACGTATGGGTCTTATTATACAGGTAAATCATTACCTAATTTAATTTAATTTTAATTTTAATTTAAGTGCTGTATATACGTAGATCTATATCTATCGAAACATTTGTAGTGATCATTAAAAAGCTGCCTAACCTACGTACTCTTTCTTTTGACTCTTTTACTCTTTATATATATACATATATATAATAGAGAAATTATACACAATGTTTAAAATAGATGATAAGTAAAGCAGCGGCACAGTTTCGATTACCTGTTGTTATTCGTAGATTTATTGAAGGAACTTCGTAGTGGCGGTTGGGATAAGAGTATTAATAAAATAGGAGATGGAATGTGTAATAGACTTTATTGGGTACAACACCTGCTTCGACCCGTACTGGGTCTCTTCAGGTACATCAATAAAAAGTCTCACTAGAGATTTCTTGAGTCGGCTTACGTTCCGTTATATGTCCATCAAATTCGAGAATGAGCAAAATCAGAAAAAAAAATTATTGAAACGCAGAAAATTCAAATATGAACGTAGAAAGTATGCATTTTAGTTTAGAGAAAATGACGCAAGGAGCTTTCGCTGTCGTAACTGTTAATAGAACGAAAAGGAAGTAGACGTTGAAAGGAAGATAATACTTAAAAGAATTTTTTTTGTGTTCGCGCTTAGACGCTTCTGTATATATACAGGTGTATATATATATATACGCACATATACATACACACTCACACACGCACATCTAAGTATATGGGCATATACATACAATTGGATACACGAATATATACATACATAAGTATAGGAACTCATATACGCAGGTACACACGTGTATATATACATAGATATACGTTCGTAGCATAGATAAATATGTGCATAGATTCATAAGTAAGACAATAAGCAGACGTCTGTGCAAAGCTTGACACATACGTGTTAACACGTTCGCGTATACACATAAGTGAATATATATATGGACAAACACACACACACACACACATATATATACATATATATATATTTGTATATATATACATGTACACATACACACACATATATATATGTATACATATACACACATACACGCACGCCCGCATACACGTATAAACACATTCACACTAACATATACATACACCTACAAAAACGCAAATGCGCACAGATGAATATATAGACATATATATTTATATAAATATTTATATCCATATCTCTATATATATATATGTACATATGCACATGCGCACACACACATACATATAAACACATATATATACATATATACATATATACTCATACACGTACACATATATGCATATACACACATACATACACACACACATATATATATATACATATACATACATACATATATGTATATGGATCTAGATTGCAAGATCATATGTCAAATACAAGGTATTCTAATATAGTTCCTCAAGTTTATGTGTATTAAGAGTCGTGCGCGCCATGTATACATCAAGTTATGTATGGTCGGGATTGTAATATGTGAATGTGTGTTTAAGTGCGTGTAGGCATCAATGAATTTATTTATAATGCGCTCCTTTTTTCAACATTATCGAGAGCAACTCCGTGGAGCATACCTAGCATTACATATTGTTGTAAGGACACGCGTGTCTAAGTATGGACCATGTAAGGTCGTATTTTGTCTTTGCTTCCTTAAGCCTGCAGATAAGATCGGCCAGTGATGCTACATATCGTTTAAGGATATTGCGAAAGCTGGCGATGTATTTACCAAAAAATCAGCCGATGCCCTGATATATATATAGTGCACTTGTATACAACGTTCTTAGTCATACATTGGTTATCCAAAGGACAATTAGGTTTATCTCTGCATGAGCATACCTCTTTGATTTTGTTAGCCTGTGTACATCGAGCGACGGTTCTGTTCTGTATGCTGGTTATCAATACTATGGTTTTATTACCATTAGGTATTCTCAGTTTATTATTTGAATTGTTGCTGGTGTTATTTTTTGGATGGTTATCATGGATATTGTAATTATTGCTGTATTGGTTGGTAGTATAATTGGAGTTATAAACATTGATTTTACGTTGGTCATATGAGTTATGTTTGATGTCGAGAAGGTTATTTTGACTGCTGACTAATCTTCGCCTCAGTTTACGGTCGTTAATCCTATGAATAAGGTACTCTAAGTTTGATGGATTTGCATAGCACAGTTTTATAGTGTAACGGTTTATTATTTTACTTGTATCAGTCATTTGAATACGGCCATGCTGGAACATCACCTTTAGTGGAACAAATCAACCCCAGGAATTATTCTTTGTAAGCCTAGTACTTATTCAATCGGTGTCTTTTGCTGAACCGCCAGGTTACGGGGACGTAAATGCACCAACATCGGTTGTTAAGTGATGGTGTCGGGGGACATACACAGACACACACAAATGAATATATACGTATCTATATATATTTATATATATGTATATATACATATATA
>NC_069002.1:24725153-24727709 GCF_001194135.2 Octopus bimaculoides
AATAATAATAATAATAATAATAATAATAGTAATAATAATAATAATAAACTGCCACTAACTTTTGCTATTCCAGATTGAAGAAGACAGCTGTATCAGCACTTTGAACACATCCTACTAAACACTGCTGACTTGTTCGCCGAATGATTTCGGGACGTGAAGACAATTCTGAAGCTTGGCAGAAAACTCTACAGAAACTTATAAGACTGCTTCTAGATTAACTGGATTAACAGCTGAACATCTGTTTTACGCAGGCACAAGATACAAGACAAAGCAAATCCAACAGATTATCGTCTTTTTCGACAGTAAGGGCCTCATCTACATCTGGCCAGACTGTCGACAAAGAGTATCGTATAGAGGTTTTGAGGGAATTCAGAAAAGGATTTCGTCGCATCAGGACAATGCAAAAGTCCACAATTATATCCTGGTAACCAACGAATTGACAGAAGCAGACATCAGAACTGTTTACCACCCTCCCTACAGTCCAAACTTTCTTCCCTGTAACTTGCAGTTGTTCCTCCAGCGGAAGTAGATGAAGGATTCTACAACAAGGGTCTTGGACACCTTCACATTGGAGAATTTCCATGGGACTTTATAGAAGCGACTAGAGTTCTGCAACAAGTGCATTGAGGTCACATGGTCCTACTTTGAAGGAGAATAGACTTTTATATTTATATGAAATTAATGTATGTCTTTCCTGAAGAGTCTCAAAACGTCTGTAATGCACCGTGTAGTCGTGGTATTTTCTTCTTGGAATAATTGTTAGTGTGAATGGTTGTATTTATGTGTTCATTAAATTGAAACCAGATTTCAAATGTTATATTTGATTCGCATATTAGAGATATTTTTCGCAGTTACCATACCATATATGTTAGTGTGTAATAATATGGAAAACGAACTAGCAGTAATGTGTGTTTAATATATATATTAAGATATGGAGAGCAAAATACCAGTTGTGAGATCTGTTCCAAAACCCATAAAATATCGAGGAATTCCATATTTTGTGTTGAGTCAATTTTTCTAATAATTTTGCTTGAAATATTTTTTTATATCTCAGAGAACATTTATGCCAGTGTTAATATGGATATTTATACGCGCCTACCCCTGCCTTTCTATATGCATACACACACGCACACATATGTATGTGTGTGTATATATATATATATATATATATATATATATAGATAGATATACTTATATATATATGTATATGTATATACATACATATATATATATATATACATATATATATATATATATATATACATTTATATTTAATATGCTATATATGACATATATATCATGTATGAATTATATATTATTGTGTATGTATGTATATATATACACACTCACACACACACGTACACTCACACACACTCACATACGCACACACACATATATATATATATATATATATTATATTATATTATATTATATTATATTATATTATATTATATATACGCATATTTTTGTTGAAATATAATCATAAACTCTGTAAATCAGAAGAGCACTCAACATTACGTTAGAACTATATATAGATTTGTACATTGACGGATATAGATACATGGCTCGTGATTGAATGCTTGGCTATCTTACACAAAAGAATTTTTTAGTAAACACAAGTTTCAATATATAGATATAATTATAGATATCTATTCATGCAGCATAAAAAAACATATTCTACATCCCATTCTGTGGATCGCAGAAAAACCATCGCAATTTTGTTGAAGTAAATAATATTGTTATCTACTTTCTTTTTGTCTGATTCTGTGTGGGTTTTTTTTTTTTTTACTCTGTTTTAGTTTTCAATCTCTTCTGTAGCAATTTATTGTATGTTATTCTTCTATAGTGTAACTTGAACATTTACAATAACATAGCAATGTGTATCTATGAGCACGCGTATGTCTGTTTGTGTAGATGTGTGTGTTTGGGTTGGTGCGTGTGTATGTGTGTGTGTGTGTGTGTGTGTTTGTGTGTGTGTGTGTGTGTGTGTGTATGTGTGTCTGTGTATTTGCGTGCGCTTGTGCTCTTAAATTAATAGAATCTTTAGATTTATTCTTCTATTGAAGAACAGTTCTTGATATTAACTGAAAAATATGGTTTATATAATGTTGACGACAACAATACTAACAGTGATAATAATAATATTGATGATGATGATGATGACGACGACGAGGAGGATGATGATGATGATGATGATGATGATGATGATGATGATGAAGCGGTTGGGAATACCATGCAAGATTGGTATCATTCAAAAATCAGTCTTGTTCGGTACTGCACATTTTGAGGATTGTGTTATCTGCCTGAGGTCCTTGTAACATGACAGAGGACTAAATACACCGATGCGTTTTCTATCTACACTGAGTGACAAAGTAAGAACAATAATAATGATGATAATAATAATAATAATAATAATAATAATAATAATAATAATAATAATAATAATAATAATAATAATAATAATAATAATAATAATAGATGTCTTATTTTTTGAACAACATTTCGACAGAACGTCTGTCTTTCTCAAGTTCAAACCAAAAGGTGATTGAAAATTCA
>NC_069002.1:24727784-24728049 GCF_001194135.2 Octopus bimaculoides
TTTTTTTAAATATAATAATAATAATAATAATAATAATAATAATAATAATAATAATAATAATAATAATAATAATAATAATAATAATAATAATAACTATAATCATCCTTTTATTGGCCACACAGTGTGTATGTGCGTCCATATATGTATACATATATACAGATATAATTCTACAGAACAAGAAGTTGGAAGAAATTCATGTTGTCGCTATTGTAGCTAAGAATATGCGTGTGTGTGTGTGTGTGTGTGTGTGTGTGTGTGTGTGTGT
>NC_069002.1:24728164-24729735 GCF_001194135.2 Octopus bimaculoides
TATATATATATATATGTATGTATAAAATCAAAATAAGCAACAAGGATATTTAAAGTTAATGCAGTATGACCGTTTCATGCGACTCCATTTATTTAAGCAATGTGAACATTACATTGAATGTAAAATGCAGAGCAATCCTCAGCTGCACAAAGATATAGACCTGTTTAATAACAGATTAGACCTTAGAGTATTGTGTGTACTCTGTTCCACTCGTACTTTTAAATATTTTAAAAAGTAGCAAACTTAAATAGTGTGGTATTTTAACAGCTGCCATGTTTATCTTAGGCTATAATTAGTACATATTTAAATTGAAATTGAACTTTTATAGCATATTTTTGATCTCTCAATGCATAATCTCCCTGTGAGAACTAAAATTTCAACTTTATCCATTAAACTTTTTTCACATCACTTTTGCTCTTGCTGTTAGTTTTAGTGTGTATCTTACTTACTTTACTTTATTTAACTTAAAAGAATAGGATGTTTTGAAATTTCTTAATAGTTTTTAATAGTTTTTAAACCTTTTTAAATTTTATTTAATGCCTGACCCTAAAGGATTCATGTTATTCCATTATTCCTTTGTTTGTGGTAGTATCATTACTGCTATTTTATGGGTGACTCAAATAAATCTAATCCTTGTTCCATTATTATTTTGTACTTGGCCCATGTTAGTTAACACAAGTTCCTGGTTATTTAAGATAGTGTGGTCTAATTAAATTATTACATAATTATCATGTTCTCTATTAGTTGTTTCGTTCACCATTGTTAATTCCAACCATTCATTATATCGGTTTCTTAAACCTTGATGAGTCTATCATTACAAAACATATAAATCCTATGTATCAATTCTTTATAGTAGTTATAAAATAAATTTTATCTCTTATGTGTCCTTTAAATAATATTAGATATATAAGTTTAATTTTAATTTTAAAATAATTTTTAGTCCAATATATATAAAAAAAACTTTAATTTCACATCTTATCTATGGTTCTTTATATTGGTGTAAATAAGTCTAAACGTACTTGACCAAAGCATTTTAAATTAAACTACTTGATGGCTTTTGCATACTGAATGTATTGATTAGTTACATTACTATACACTATTTCTTTTTATTTCTTATTTCATTATTGATCTATTAAGTTATAATTAGCTTTTATTTATTCACATATTAATTAAGCAACTATTGGCATCTCAAATTTTCCAAACTTAGCATATGTGAAACAATACTGATACATTATTCTGATTAATGAAAACTATGAATTAACATATACAGTATCTGTACACATATAGCAACTTTATTTTATATACTTTTGACCTAGGTGCCTTATGTTAAACTTCCCCTGCTCCATTATAAACTGGTCTGCTAGTAGAGAACCCACCCCACCCCCAACTTATAGTAATTTGTCATTAAAACCAAAACAATCTTTATAACCATATCATCCATGTATATTGTTTACCCCTTTTCCCTTTCCCTATAAGGAAAAGGCTGGTGCGCTCTTAAGCTTTGAATCACTAGGTCTAATAAGATGAAACAAAAAAAAACAAATAAAATAAGTGACAGCTAAAATCTGCTT
>NC_069002.1:24730284-24733308 GCF_001194135.2 Octopus bimaculoides
CGTTGCAATTTTGGCTGGTTATTCTCGATATTGCTCCAATCTGGCCAGCCCCAAGGAAAATCTAAGCTGGGAGCATTAGATTCCTTGGAAGAAAGCAGCGAATGTATACAAAAACAAGGACGTAAAAAACGAACAACGTTACACAAATACAGTAGGAATAATAACGGGACATAACAACAGATGTCTTTTGACTAAGGACGAATAAAATTAAGCTGGCGTGTATGGAAATAAAACCTTACAGCCGGGATACAAGATTTCACAGGCACAGGGAGAAATAATGACGTTGCACGCACAACAGCCGCTCAAGAGAGAAAGGTCAGACTTGGCCGAACAGCGGTCACGTGGGAAGAGAGGAGAGAGAGGTAGCCAGATTGCAGCAATATCGAGAATAACCAGCCGAAATTGCAAGGATAATCTGGATCTCGACTGAAGAAAGAAAACTCCGCATGACCCGTCCGTGTTTTCTTTGTATCATCTATCTGGATGTTTTGTCTCTCTCTTGTATCACCTAACTGTCTGGATGTTTTGTGTTCTTGTCCCATTCTGTATTATTTATATATATATATATACATATAGCGGCATACGTACACTTTGTCTCTTATATGTAAGTACACATTTTTCTAAATCTGAGGAATCAGAGCAATCCAACCCTAACGTGTGAGACCAACCACCTTAGCGGATTGTGTCCTATTTGAGAAGTCTACAATCGGCTTTCTTTTGATTTGCCGCACAGACATTTCTTACCTTACGTAAGCAGTAAAGATTTCGGTTTGTTCTGAGTAATACCGATTGACGGTCGACGTGACAGTCGAATATCGTCTTAGAATAACCGCTATTTACATCTTCTTCACCCGTCCAATCAGCGATAATTTACTTAGCGCTTTTGTAGGTTCATCATCACATTTATCAGACTTTGGCTGCTCCGCCGAATTGCTGAAAAGTTTAGACGTTTGGTACGGTTCCACACTTATGGATGCTAAAACCTATAGAGTTGCACACAATCTCTCCGGTGCTAGTAAATTTCTTAGGCACTGCAGTTACTTGCGGGATATACACCAATCCTTCTTCATTCAAAATGGTTCAATCACATGCAACTGTATAAATATTAGCTGTAGTATTTTCATAGAGATTCTCTCTGTGTGTCTATCGCTCTCTCCTACTCTCATTCACTCACTCTCTCTCGTTCTCTCTCTCTTTCTATCTCTCTTTCTTTCTCTCTTTCTCTCTCTCTCTCTCTCTCTCTCTCTCTCTCTCTCTCTCTCTCTCTCTCTCTCTCTCTCTCTCTCTCTCTCTCTCTCTCTCTCTCTCTCTCTCTCTCTCTCTCTCTCTCTCTCTCTCTCTCTCTCTCTCTCTCTACTGCTTCTCTTTTTCCTCTTAAGTTATCTGTCCTCAGAATTTAAACAAACCAGGCTATGGTTATAAGATTAAGGATAGGAATATTACCTTTTTCTTGCATATGGACGATTTAAAACTCTATAGTAAGGATGATGCTGAAGGAAATTTTTGAAATGAATGGCGATTTTCACTAATGACACAGCTGTGGAATTTTAAATGGATACATATACAAAAGCTACATTTAGAAGCGGTGCGTTCACAAAAACGGAACCAGCAGTTCTTGAAACAAACGGAATCATCAAAGAAGTAGAAAGGAGAGGAGGTACAAGTACCTTGGGATAAAGGAGGTAGTATACACCATACGACATTGAAACAAACAAAAAAAAACAAGGAGAGTAAGAGCTGTTTTGAAGACCGAAATCATTGCACAACGTAGAATAATCATCCGAAGAAACATACTGATAATTCCAATTATAGACATACTTTTAATAACATTAATTGGATTATAAATGAAATTAAAAAATTACGTTTTTTTTTTTTAATGATGATTATAAATATACAACAAATTATATTACCTCAAGGCAGATGCTAATCACCTATACTTGCAGAGTAGCAGCATTCAGGGGAAGGATACGATTTAAACGATTATATATAACCATCAGCAACACGAAAACTCTCTAAACATTAAGAAACAAGAAAATACTAGATGCTGCTACAAATTCTAAACCAAAAACTAACATAATGCCGGAACATACAGAATGGAACCAGGCAAGATTTTATGATAATGAAACCAGTAATATTTACATCTGATTTGTTGTGCAATTAAAAATGATTCCTTTTGTATAAGAATTAGTTTGCTTTCAACAAATTCTTTCCGAAATCGTTTTCTTTCTATTTTGACTTCCATCATGCTAATTTTTTTTCCAACCATTCTTGTATTGAACGCGTATCTTATTTAATACTAATTTGTTCTCTGAGTTTTTCTCGGGATCGAATATATTAAGACTTAATTGTATTATGATAGAATTTTATACCATAAAGTGTCAAAGCATTTCTCCGTAGATCAACGACCTGGTCTTGGAAAATTCTATTATCTCACTGTTTACTATTTATCTATAAATTTAAATTTGCATTCCTGTATTAACTCACATTTTTATTATCTTATATTTTCACATTTGGTTTATTCTTTAAAGGTTTCATTTGTTTGCTGGTTCTCCTTGTATGCCAATGGCGTAATCAATGCGAATTTCTATATGTGATATGTAAATCATTCAATGAATTTCCTTATGACTTTGTTTGTTTATTTTTATTCTTTACCATACAAGCGTATTGTTATCAATATTTATATATAAAGGCTCTTATTGAATTTTTATTATTTTGATTTTGTTTTATGGTTGTGGATATCTGTAGACATTGGTAATAAAGGAAAAAAGAAAAAAAAGACAGAAGCTGTTGATTTCTAAATAGACTTTGTATTGTTGACGTTTCTTCCGTGTTGTCAACGAAGTTGGTATGTTTTTTGTTATCTGTTCGCCGTTGTAATGTTTAGAGTATGAGGGTATGAATTATTCACACTTATGTAACCGTTTATATTTACACACACACACCACACACACACACACACACACATATATATATATATATATATATATATATATATATATATATGTGTGTGTGTGTATATATATA
>NC_069002.1:24733542-24740500 GCF_001194135.2 Octopus bimaculoides
GTGTGTGTGTGTGTGTGTGTGTGTGTGTGTGTGTGTGTGTGTGTGTGTGTGCTCGTTGCTTTCTGCAGTTTCATTCATTGCGAACACTTTGTCCATTGTCTTTTCCCGTAATATATGAGCTCTATACGGCAAGGTCGTGCTACTGTCCATGTTGCGTTTTCTTAATAAGTATCTCAATAGGATATTTTAATAAGTATGTTAATAAGTTCGTTTTAAACAACCCATGGGACTCGAGGCTTCACTATTGATATTCTTGTAATCTTTGTATATTATTATGTATGTATTTCAGAACTACACCAGCACGTTTTGAAGGGGAAAATATTAGTTGCACTTTCGAAGGACGTGCATATAAATCTATATTAATCCATATAAACCCATTTTCACACCTGTGATTATCGAGAATATCGTCTGCCAACAGAGTTTTCAGAAATGTTTGGGAAATTGTCACAGCCTGCTGTTACTTACATACAAATATATATATATATATATATATATATATAGTATAAATACAAGCTATCTCCCATAAACATTATATTTAACCATTTGCAATAGAAACAGATTTACAATTCAGAGATTAACTTGTTTTCGAATATGCATTATCTGGAACAGCCTCATTATGAATACTGCTGCGATCTACGTATGTAGTTATTTTGACGAGGTACATACAGAAAAGTTGACAAACATCCGCAAGAATTGGTTGTTATAGAAATGGCATATATTATCAAGTATGAGAGTAAATCACTAGTTACAACTGGAAACAATGGCTTTAATTTAGAAATTGTTCTGTATGTTACCATCAATAACATTCAGTGGATTACGGAGCATATTCATAAACTAAAGAATAATCATTGGTTGAAACGGAAATAGATTTGATTCAATGACATTTATACACGATATCTCGTGGATAAGATATTTATCTTTTACCTTTGCTCATCCTAAACGTAACGAATTCGAGGAAAACCGAAAATATAAAAGTTCTGAAAAAACTATGGATATTACAATAAATGAAATAGAATATAATTGTGCCACATGGAATATATCTTTATATTTGTCTTAAGACAGTGTCCATTAGAACATACCTTCGATCAGGCGCAACCGTATAAATCGAAGCAAATTTAATGCAAAATAGAATAAATGGGAATCTAGTTCGATTTTTTTTTGTTTCTTTTCTTTCACATAACGTCGAAAAAACTGATTGCAGATGTGACCAATTCACGAACTGCGAGTTCTACGAACCTTAGAATTATTAACAACTTACTTATGAATGCCAAAATATTCCAGGATCAGCTACGAAATAAAGAAAATTTAGAAATAACTGTCGTTTGGTTTAGCAAATTTTCTGTGTACAGATACTGCACTATAATATCAATTTAATGTTATCTCCATAGATTTTTCAATACAATTCAGAGCCAGTACAGTCAGTTACAACGTTTCGTAAGCAAACAAGTTTATACAAACAAATCGATCGAAGATAGAAAGATAAATAATAGGTGTACATGCATATTTCGAAGTTTATTGCTCTCTCATCAGCACCTCATCCAACCAACATCTAGTATGCATTAAAATAATCTCTTAGCGGATAGTTGATTGGTTGGATGAAGTGCTGATGAGAGAACAATAATCCTCGAAATATGAATGTACATCCATTACCTTCTTTATCTTCGCTCACAGAAATCTGTTTGTTTACGAAAGGTCATAACTTACAGTGTTGGCTCTGAATTCTATAGAAATTCTATATAGATAACATTAAACTAAAATAACAAGCTCTGTTAACACACTTTGGGACATATTTTTGACTTAATGAACATATACTATACTTATCAGTTTATTGTGTTTACAAAACGAAATACTGCTGCCTTAGTAGCATATAAAAAATTTAAAACACAACGAGTAGAATTTAAACTGTCTATCTTTTCTCTGTTATTACGATTCTCATTGCAACATTGTGTATATTCATCCAGTTAAAATAATCTGTTGATTTTATTTAAAACTTTTTTTAGTTATGTTACCTGTCATAATTTAAATTGTTCGTTCACTGATGGCCTCCTTCAAATACGGAAAAGAATTTTTGTTTGTTTCTATTCTCAGATTACGTATATTAGAGTCCGGTTCTGTGTTCCTACTATTGAACGCCATTTGATTAATATGCGATTGTAACAGAAACATCTACGAGAAACCTTTTAAAAGCTGTCATTACATTATTCGCATTTTTTCCGACTTCTTACAGATTCTATATATGTATATAACAATCCTAGCTTATTACAGGAAAAGCTGAAGGAAAATGAAATTGCATGTCTTCTTATTCAATAGATCAATCAAAATGTTCCCTTTTAAGTAAGAAACGGGCTCAAAGTATTCGTTAGTTCAATATTTTCCTTCTACTAACATGCATCCATCTACTCAAGACCAAATTTTGTTGAAATAATAAGAAGCAAGTATTGTAAGTATTTTAAAATTCTATTAAATTTGAATTTGAAATTAACTTGACAAGAACTGATAGGTTCTTCACAATCGTTTATACATGCAATACGGAAATTAAATTCAACATTAAAACAGTCTGTAACTGAGTGATAGTAGAAGTTTCTTCAACTTTAATTGTGTATACATACATACATACATACATACATACATACATACATACATACATACATACATACATGCATGCATACATACATACATACATACATACATACATACATACATACATACATACATACATACATACGTATGTATAACTATATGTATGCGAGTGTGGATGTATTTATGTTGTCTTTAATCATTAAATTCTTCCTCTGCAGAAGGAGCTGGTTTCTAACACATACAAACCTCCATTGTTGGAATGTCGATAACAAAAATAATGTTAACTTATAAACTATAAGCCTTGCATATTTTTACTGTTCCACTTACAGATTATTTTTGTAATGTGCCTGTAAGCTGGTCGGCTTCGTTTTCTGAAAATCCAGCCTTATCCAGACTGACAGTTAAGTATTTACTTAAACAACCATGTGCTCCAATTATTATTGGTATAACTTTGAATTTACAATCTGCATATAGAAGCTGGAGGCTTCGAAGCAGTTGTCTACAGTTATCTTCTTTCTCTTTGGTTTTCAAAGACATATTCACATCATATTCACATCAGCATATTCACATAGCTAACCTCTATGACGACACATACATTTTTTGCCTGCCCAAAACAATAACCAGCCTGTTATATTTACACTTGACACATATTTTGATGGGATTGCTCCACTAGTATTCCTCTCGTGTTGATGTTTGTGTATGTATTCAAATACAGGGATATTTTCTATACCTATTCCAAGACAGTCTGTTTCCGAATGTTATTGTACAAAGCTTTTGTGACAACGTCGTGACGCATAGGGAGGTAATACCTTGATATCATTCTGGGGCAACTGCTAATCACATGTATAAAGTCTTCCACAGTTGTCTGTTGGAGCTTCAAGGACTTCACTGCCTATTTTGTTTATTAAGTATTCTGTGGTGATCTCCAGTACTTGGTTTGCAAATGCATAGCCTTCGAAGTGTGATGTGATGTAGCGGTGACAAGTTCAAGAGAAGCTTCGCTTCATGTTGATACTGCTGCCTTTTTTAAGTCTTCGGGGAACAATACCTAAGCAAATCTTTTTTTTATTATTTTAGTATGCTGAGCATTTAACATTCATGTCTTCCTTGAGGTGTATTAGTCCGGTTATCTGAGGGAGGTCATCAGTTAAAAAGTGGCTTTCTTCTACAAACCGGTCCAGTATTCCGAAGGCAGGAATTAACACTGGTACTGAAAATGCATTGTGGGATAATGCCTTGAGTTCCGACTGCCACATTTTTCATAGCCTGGTATAATATTCTTGGATAATTCTAATTTTATTCACGGTTACTTTGTACCATATATTTTCATCAATGTCTAGATACTTGGAGCATTCTTTGTGTGACAGGGGAGACAGAGAGAGACCATTGATGGAGAGATTTGGAGTCTAAGGGACAGATTTTCCCTGCTCGACAATCAGGGCATAGAAGGATGAAGTTAGCTGGACACTGCATCAGACACACCGATTAAATTAACAAGCTAGCGCTCTGACAACCAATAGAAGGAAGAACCAGGAGAGGAAGAGGAAAGACGACCTATATTGATAACTTGCAGGAGGATACTGGTATGGACGTGGCACAGGAGCTGAGGACCTTTATGGAAGATCGAGATGAATGAGGAAAACAGGTGGAAACAATCTTGGAACGTCCCATGGGACGACCTAGATAAATATATAGATCGACAGTCAAATTTGAGCTTTTCTTTCGGCCAAATTCCATTCCTGTGATAGCTGGAAATATTAATTCCAGCTATTTTTGACATAGTAAACAATTTTAGCATAAATCTCGAGGTCATCCGCAAAGAGAATATGGGTTACATTAATATCTTTAGCAGTTACTGACCCCAGCATGTAACCATTTGATTTTTGTAGCAGGACTGATAATGGATTTAATGCCAAAATGAACAGAACTACAGAAAGATATCTCATTGGAATATTCTCTTTGAAATATTTGTAACATTTGTGATGATTGTCCCGGTCTTAGTTCTAAGTGTAAGAATTGTTACCCACGTCCTTGTGAGCATTTTAGTGGCAGAAATTAAGGCAGCAGGCAGTTTTGCCAAATGTAGTTGCTTCGTCAGATTTAATTGGAAAATAAAGTCAAATGCCTTCCTAAAATCCAGGCATGTTGATGCAAGGCTTTTACAAATTTTTCTCACTTCAGACAGTACAGCTTTATCAAAAGTTGTTCCGCACATTCTCACACTCCTTTCTTTCCACCGATCTGTTCATCGGTCACTATGTTGTTGGAATCACAATAAGCTTGGAGTAATTGGTCGGGCAGCTCGTGTACAGTTAGTACGTATCTTTTTGTGAAGTAATAGGCCTATAATTTTTTGCCAACTCTGTGATTTCCTTCTTAGTTACACGATTCGTCCGTGCAATAGCAAGCCAATTTCCTATGTCAATCTTAAGTCGTACTTTTGAATATACATATCAGCGGTTTCCTATAAAATGTCAGTCTTTCTTAACGGTAATATTTCCCTTTCTCATCTTTCCGTATAATGTCAGTGAGTTAGAACCAAACTTGTGATTTATACAGCCGCCTTCAAAATTTACCTACAGTTATGGAGATATTCACACAGCGCCCTAAGTTCGTGTTTTAGAGCAATTAACCTTCCCTCAAGTGAGTGGTGTGAAGAGTCACCGTAGAATTTTGTTAATTTATTCATAAGCTGAAATTGATTAGGTGCAAACTCATTATTCCTCTTACATTTTATTATCGTGGTTAACTATATTTCATGTTTTGTTTTCCATCTAGGTTGCTTCCGTCTAGTAGTTTCATAATTATGCATTCTGCAGATGTCTCCTAGGTGTTCTTTAAGAGTGATAGCAGCTGTGTATATGAGGGTATTAATATTCCGCTAATTAACATCTCATAATTCCATGTGCTCTACAGCGACATCGTCGATAGCTTTTAACGTTAGAGCTGTTGGATTTTTTTCTTAATCTTGTTAGGAATGGCCTGTCGCTTAACAATAGATTTCAGAGAAAACAAAAGTTTTCTCTGACTTGTGGTTTTAGAATGTTTCTTACTTGAATATATTTCACAGTTGTCTCTGTTGACTCAGCTATATTTGGAGAGACGCGAGAATATAGTGAAGGCAATGGTGGCTTGCATACCTTATTTTCGGTCTCTCATCAGGCAGGTTTTGGCCAGCTCCCAGTAGTTTGAGAATATTGAGTTATATCACGAGAGCAAGACATTGTTTATTAAAGAAAGATGCTTGTCACCGCAATAAAGATTCTTCAGTTAGGGATGAACTTCGTTCCAGTATTTTTTGAACTACTTCTTATATCCGATAGAAAGGTCTTCACAGGCTTTTTCACAATATCGAAGTTCGTTTACATAGAGTCTAAGTAAATTGAGACGAGTGCTTAAGTTTTCTTAGATAGCTTAATAGAGCAGCAGTGCTGTTTACGTCGGTGTTGTTATTAACTTTGGTCATGATCGTGTTAGCTAAATTTCACGTGGTATGAGGTATATGTTTTTAAAATCCGGTCTGAATAGCACTATTTAAAATAGGAGAAGTAAACCACTTACTAATTATTTAATATAGAGGAATAGGCATAAATGTAGAAGAAAACGTTCAAAAAGAAATTTTAAACGGTCTTCTATGCACGTCTGATTTTGACTGCGCCATGCATATATATATGTATTATGTATGCGCATGCCCGTGGATTTGTGGTTAGGATGTTGGACTCATGGTCGGAAGATTGTGCGGCAATGCGTTGTCTTCTTGAGCAAAGCATTTCATTTTCACGTTACTCTAGTCCACTCAGCTGGCAAATACGAGTATTCCTGTGGCAGACTAGCGTCACATCCACGGCAGAGTATATATATGCTACAAACCGTGAGACCGGCCTCATGAGTATACATTTCACAGAAGGGACTTAAATCTATATACATATATAAATGTAATTGAAAATTATAGGAAAACAAAAGACGAACACAGTTGTACGAACAACAAGCAGGTGTATTAGTTTGACACAAGGAAAAGTGAAAACGTCTTTTACGTTTCGAGCCTACGCTCTTCAACAGAAAGGAATAAGAGAAAATAAACAGAGAAAGAGTGAAAAAAAACTGTAGATGTAGCGGTCAAGTATGGCGACTCACTAGAAAAATGATTGAAAGAAGAGGTTGAAAGAATGGGAGATAATAAAGTATTGGTGATCCTAAAACGAAGGTGCGCGTGCGTGTGTGTATGTGAGAATGTGTAAGAATGTGTAAGTGTGTGTGTATGTGGATAGGGGCTAGTGACTTTGATGTATGTATGTATGTGTGTGCGTGTGTACGTGTGTGCGTGTGTGCGTCTGCATACACACACACACACACACATATATATATATATATATATATA
>NC_069002.1:24743023-24748560 GCF_001194135.2 Octopus bimaculoides
ATACATATACATGTGTGTGTGTGTGTGTGTGTGAAGAGACCGAGACAAAGAGATAAACAGAAAGGGAAGAAACTGGAATACAAAATCAGTTAGGATTATGAAACTATAAGATGAAAACTTTAAGGATGCAGACATGGAAAAAGAGCGCGATTTCAAATTCCTCCTTCACTGTTCACACCCCACCCATTTGATTTCACAAAAAAAATATCTATTATAACGCTTTTATCTCCTGATACGAACATAGAATTAAACACGCTTTATTAAGCGTGTTTAATGATGGATTTTCAAACATACCCTAAATCTTATACGACGCTTTAAAAAAATATTTGAACATCAGAAATTCTGAGTCAGTAAATTTTGTTGCTGCCGTCAAGATGTACGTCCGATAGCAAAAATAAGATAATTTGTATTTACTGTTGATATATGTTGCAGTTCAAAGACTAGACCAAGTAAAAAATAAGCTCGTGACAAGCGGGCATTTAATGACGTGGTGTTAACTTTGGCTGCCCTATGCAGTAGCCAATTTGGCAGTCCCTTTTCTTTAAACGTGACATATCTTGGACTACATTAAATACAGTTATATAAAGTGACCATCTTATGTGATCTTCGCATCCTATAAATCCCATACTAAGTGCTGCTAGATTCGATCTTGCTCTGCGGTACCTTACCTTAGGCACGTTATTTCTACCTTTGCCTTCAATCTACACAAGCACTGTAAGTGAAATTTCGCTGAATCAGGTCGAATCAAATGTAATTGTTCCTTTTTGGAAGACATAATCACAAGAAACATTTCTAGCTTAGACGTTCGTGTTTCGTTATTAATCCGTTTTCGTTTTTAATCTCGTATTATTTTTACCAATACTAACCGCCATGATACTTCTCTGCTGTTTTGCTGATGCCTTCCTAATTATGTGATTTATTCTATTTATATCGGCCTTAGAATGATAGAATCAGAAATAATGAGATTAATCTCCTTGAGTTCTGTTTAAGATATTCAGATCAAATAATTTTCAATGATTTAAGCGTCCTCTAAATTTTTAATACAATTATTTTGTTTTGTTTTTTGTCAGGTTATTCACTTCATATTTACAGATGAAAGAATTTTTATATTTTCGTATATATTTCCATATCATTTCGATATATGCACTACTCCTGTAATTATTCTTTTATAAAGCCCAAACAATATAAGTTCTTAAAAATAATACAGGCCAATAGTTAATACTTTTGGCCTTGTATTTCAATATTTCGTGGTTAGGACCTCTTTTTCGGGGACTTGAAACACAAGATAAAAATACTAACCTTCGACCTGTAATATTTCATATAACTTGCAATATTTTGTCTTTATTTTAAAAAATAATATTAAAATCATTTTTGTATGTCAGACAATATCTTGCAAACCATACTACTCATTTTTTTTTCTTCATATTTTTAAGTTTCCATTCTAGCTTCTTTTGACATATGAACATTCCGTTCAGGATCGGTATGGGATATCGCTTTTTGTTTTGCGTAATGTATTTTCAACCATCCCTGATAAACCTTCCTCAGGTCTCTCTCTTCTCATATTTAGAAGCTTTTCAGTTTGTCCTTTGTCCGACACTCCGTAGATGCAGGATTCCGTTAGTGTAGTTATGCCTTTGAAAAATATCTGTGATGCTGTATTGTGTGGCGATTCCTCAGAATTTCAACGCTCACTCACTTGCAGTTAGGTGTTGCTAGAACTGAATTTGGTTTGACCTCTACATTTTCTTTAGCGTTTCTGTGACACTTTGAACGCTAATTGTTCTTCGACAATGTGTTTTTTTCTGGATAAGCAGACTATATCCATGCGAACAAATCCTGTCTTTACACAGTATGGATGGTGAAATTCATAGTTTAAGTAGAGTTCACTGGTACTTTTTTTTTTTCGATAACTTGAAGCTCTGCCATTATCTCCGTTATTGATATAAATGGCAGTTAGTTTCTGCTTTGTTTTTAGAGTAAATGGGATGGATGTACCTATCATTCAGTTTATTCTTCAAGAAGGTGTACGTCCACAAGTTATTAATAAAGAAAAAAAGTTACCATTCTTGTATTTTAACCATTTTATATCATTCTAGCTATCAATTATGACTGGGATAGCTAAACCCTATTTCACTGACTTTTACCATCAATATTTTGGATATAGAAAGGCGGCGAGCTAGCAGAATCGTTAGCACGCCGGGCGAAATGCTTAGCGGTATTTCGCCCATCGCTACTGTTCTGAGTTCAAATTCCACCGAGATCGAGTAGTAATATATAAAGGCGGTGAACTGGCAGAAACGTTAGCATGTCGGGTGAAATGCTTAGAGGTATTTCGTCTGTCTTTACGTTTTGTGTTCAAATTCCACCGAGGCCGACTTTGCCTTTCATCCCTTCGGGGTCGACAAATTAAGTACCAGTTTTGGGCCTTGTGCCTAGAGTAGAAAAGAATATTTTGGATATGAAAATGAATCTCCTGTTATAGTATTTTATGTTATCCCGTGTTTTTGTATATTGTTCATTTTAGGTGCACGAACATCTAAGCTTATATCGTTCTGGTCTAATTATTTGATTTCGCTGTTGAAATCTAAATTTGTAGTATGAGTTTTACTTTTGACGTTTCATGTACGGTTGTTATATTTGTGAAACTTCATATTCATTTTGATATCAACGTTATATCTCTGTATCTCAATATTATTTTCTGCACGGTATCCAGCAGATCTGAAGCCATATATATATATATATAATTTTAATTATCGACCATTTACTATCGAGATCAATTTGTAATCAGAATCAGGTATTCTATTGTTATCAAGTAGAGACTGATGTGGTGTTGATAATACTGCGATATTGTAACTATCTTATATTATCATACTATCTTCGATATCGAGGGCTTTTGTACACTTTAAAAGGATTTTCGGTAATCAATCCACACTTTTCTAAGATATTCATTTTATCATTGTCTTCAGTAACTGTCCCCGTGACCAATGGGTTTATAGCTATACATCCCATTGAAACATCCTTTATGATCCTCTAATCGGATATCATTATCTTCGATGTGAGACTCAGCGCATCAGCGGCCATAGGTATCAGGGTATTATACAATTTTACGCTGATACTGCAAAAGTTGAAGAGATTGTAAATTGCAGAGAAGTCTTAATTGCATACGAAATTCCTTGATAAATGTTCTACTGTATAGGCAGAACCATTCTTTTCTCATTATTACATTTTTCTCTCAATTGTCTTTTGTATTTATTACATCTTATCTAGGTATGACTATAGACTACATCCGGAAGTAGGACCCTGGGGCTCTGCTTTCAGGGTTTGAGGAATGTGGAGCCATCTCTTAGCCACTATTGTTCCCAGGTCTTCTCTGGTCCGGAGTGGTAGCATCTGTAAGGATCCCAGCTATGGGGTTAGCTAGCACACCCCGCTGCAACCGGGAGGAGGGTCGGTAGAATGCAGTCTCCATATTCCCCGTCTGACGTAAGAGACAACTATAAGGGCTGAGGAGAGGGGACTGGGAATCCTCTCCTCTAAGTAAATCCATATTCCTAAAAAGACAGCAAGAAAAAGACAAGGGGATGGGGAAAAGATTAACACCAAATCTCACCCTAGTACTAGGGTATGGAATGTGTGTGGGTGTAGTACAAGTGAGGTAAAGAGGAGAGAGATAGGGAGTGTGAGGAGGAGAAGGATAGATGTGCTGGCACTGAGCGAGACTAAGATGAAAGGTAAGGGAGAATACCAGTTTAGGGGTGTAACTGGACGAGTGTCGGGCGTTGGAGCAGGAGGGCTCGTCGGGGAGTGGCATTGCTGGTGCGTGAGCGTGTGACGAAGAGCGTGGGGGGAGAGGTGTGGGTGTTTTTAGTGGATATGGTCCAGGGATGAAAGGAATGAGGAAGAAGTAGAGGAGTTCTGGAGCGAACTGACAGAATGTGTGGATGGGGTGGGGAAAAGTGGGTATGTGATGGCGTTGGGTAATTTGAATACGCGAATGAGAAATGAGGAAGTAGAAAATGTAGTAGGAAAATATGGAGTTCCTCACTGGAATGAGAGTGGAAGGAAGTTGGAAATGTGTATGGAGCTGGAGTTGGTGGTGGGGAATAGTTTTTTTTTTAATTGGGAGAAAAACAAGGCGGAGAGAGGACCAGTAGTGGATAGGGCCTTGATGGATTATATATTAATTGATAAGATTGTAGTAGGAAGGCTTGAGGATGTGCATGTAATGAGAGGTGAAGGTGGAGTGTCTTAGTACAGGGTAAGTTGAAGGTATGCTAGACAAGTGACAGGGAGGAGAGAAGTTACGAGTGTGAGTAAACTGGATAGGAGAGAGAAGAAGCAGGAGTATGTAGAGAAACTAAGAGATGAATATGAACAGGTTAAGAAAAGGGTGTCAGAAGATGTGGAGGTGGAGTGGGAGGCTTTAAGACAGACAGTAATTAAATATGCGATTGAGGTATGTGGTACACGAATGGTTGGAATGGGTGAGGTAAGGTAGTGAGTATTGGAATGAGCAGGTAAAAAATGCGGTGGCAGAGAAAAACAGGCCTTTGAAGAGTGGTCACAGAAAGGCGATGGAGAGGCTTATGATCGCTATAGAGAAGTGAAGAGGTGAATAAAGGGAGTTGTGAGTGTGGCGAAATGGGAGGCGAGTGAAAGGTTCGGGAAAAAGCTCAGTGAAAATTTTTTAAGAGCTAAAAAGATGTTTTGAAAAGAGGTACAGAGGTAAGAAAGGTGGTTGGATGAAGGGAAGAAAGGGTGACGGATGTAAATGGAAATTTGTTGAAAGGAAGTGAGGATGTACAAAGGAGATGGGAAGAGTATTTTAGTGAGCTGTTAAATGTGGAGGATGTTATGGAGGCAAGTATATTGGCTGTAGGAGGAGAGAGGAGAATGCCTGTTGTTGGTGAATGGAACTATAGTGCATTTGGAAGAGAGGAGGTGATAGAATCCTTGCGGAATATGTCAAACCGGAAGGCACCAGGTATAGATGGGTGTACAGTGGAATGCCTAAAGAAAAGAGGAGTGACAGTGATTGAATGGTTAGTGAGGGTCATGAATGTTTTTTTATATGGTTGGAAGAGTACCAAAGGACTGGTGCAGGGTCTGTATAGTGCCATTGTATAAGGGGAAAGGGGATAAATGTGAGTGTGGAAATTTTAGGAGTATAAGTCTTTTGTATGTGGTTGGTAAACTGTATGGGAGAATACTGAATGTTAGGGTGAGGAACCAGACAGAGAGTGTACTAGGGGTGGAGCAGTATGGTTTTAGGAGTGGAAGCGGGTGCGCAGATGAAATATTTGTAGTAAGGCAGTTGTGTAAGACGTTTTTGGCGAAAGGGAAGTATATTGGGCCATTATGGACCTAGAGAAGGCATATGACAGTGTAGGTAGGGATGCAATGTGATAGGTGTTGTGGCCATCCAAAGCCATGTAAGTGGATTTGGTAGACAGAAAGTGAAAGAAGCCCGTCGTATGTATATACATACACACATATATATATACATACATACATATATATATATATATACACACACA
>NC_069002.1:24748669-24749249 GCF_001194135.2 Octopus bimaculoides
TATATATATATACATATGGGAGAATTTACGAAAAAAACAACAGACGAAGAGAGGTGGTGTAAACAACATAATATATATGCATGATATATATATATACATAATTCTCTCTCTGTTTATTTCCTCGTGTTCCTTCCTGTTGAAGAGCGTAGGCTCGAAACGTAAAAGACTTCCTCACCTTCCCGAGCGTCAAACTAATACACCTGATTATTGTTTATACACCTGTCTTCGTCTTTTGTTTATCTATAAATTTCAACTACACACACACACGCACATGACCGTCGTTCTGGAAGTAAAGCAAGAGTGGGTCAAATGTCCTTTATTAACTGACATAAATCATTGGCGTTGCACTTGTTGATAGATTAACTTTTATTCTATACAAAGGTACTGCCCAACATAGTTTGCATTACAAGCCATGTATTTACATCACCGTTGAAGCCAACTCTTGAATCCTCTTTGAAACAGCTCAGGTGGACACAATTGCACCCACTTCTTCACGACCAATGTCCCTCTCCTGAGCCACCAAAGCAATGACCCGAAGATCGAAGGGGTAAAAGTTGCAAGGTTCTAGATTCTGGCCGTA
>NC_069002.1:24749349-24752312 GCF_001194135.2 Octopus bimaculoides
ATAGATAGATAGATAGATAGATAGATAGATAGATAGATAGATATGTAATAAGCGGAGCAAGGGTGCACACGAAGACGGAAAGTGTCACTGAAGAGCTTACAGATGTGTGACGAATGATTTTCTGACAATGGACATGAGTTAGAATAAGAACAGTAATAAACGAGTGACGAATGAATGTATAGAGCATGCGTTTACTTGGCAAAACAAAATGACCATTCCTAAATGAAACTATATCTCTATATCTGTTTCAACACACGGTTTCACGCCAGGAAACTTGCAAGACAAATTCATATATATATATATATATATACTTCAAACTACATCCGGTAATAAGGGTCTTGTTTGGGATTTCTATTTCTTTGAAGAGTGTGAAACCACCTCTTCACCATTATTGTTGCCAGCTCTACTCCTATCTTCCAACCAGGAGTAGTATCACAGGGTAGGGTACCAGCTATGGGTTTACTAGCATATGAAAGTCCCCTACTTCTCTCGGCAGTATTTTGGCAATGTTTTGAATGCTATTTTGATATTGAAGGAATGAATTAAGTGGTTAGCTAGTATGAAAATGGTCCCCGTTGGTATATAAATATATGTATGTATGTGTGTGAGAGAGAGAGAGAGAGAGACAGAGAGACAGACAGACAGACAGAGAGAGAGAGAGAGACAGACAGAGAGAGAGAGAGAGAGACAGAGAGAGAGAGAGACAGAGAGAAAAGGTTGATTTCGATTGCATCCTTTACTTTGGGGATTCCAAAGTTAGATTTCTAATAAAGATTTTTCATATTAAGCTTACTATTGTATTTTTTTAAATATGAATATGTTACAAGTATAAGGTGTGTTTTGAGCATTCATATTTGTTTTTATATATGTGTGTGTGTGTGTGTGTATAAACATATGATAAATGCTTTATATGGAATGTATATCACTATATTACTTACCTTCATATAGAGAGACTGTTTCTTAAACATTTTCCGCTTATATTTCAAAATATCCTTTAGCCACATCAGTTTTAGTTCATACACAGCTAGACTCAACTCTACCTAAGTATGTTTTTATCTATCATCTTTGATAATCATATTATGAACATCCAAATATTTTATATGACACTCACTCCATCTAGTATTCTGTAACGATATAATACTCTTCTGATGTATTCTTTTTGATGTATTTTTCTTTCACACTGAGGAGAACAGTAATATGTAATTAATTTAATTATAATTATAATTTAATTAATTTTAAATTTTTTCTGTCTCTTACATGTTTATATTACCATTCGAAAGCATGAATTAAAATTTTATAAAACTTTTAACATCTTCTCTTCTCCATCTTTAATTTTTTATGGAGTTTCTAAAGGATATGTGTTTTATAAATGCTCATAGCACACATTATATATATGTGTGTGTGTGTTAGTGTGTGTGTGTATAAACAAAAACAACAGATGGATTGTAGTTTACTGACTACAGCTATTTCAGACGCTTTTCTGTTCTTTTTATTGATGAACAGAACTTTAACATGGTGCGAGAATAACGTTTTCATCACGTGAATACATGTAGGAATTTAATATTTCAAAACATCTCAAATTCGCAAGTAGGTGTCATTTCACGACTCTCCGACGAAATTCGGTCAAAGAGTGATTACACTCCTCGAATTTGCAGTTTATAAACAGGAAGCATTTAGGTGACTAAAATGTGTATATCATGTTCTACCTCACTAAAAAAAATAAGAAATAAGATAAGGTTTTTTTTATTATATTTTAACCGATATATAACTAGACGACAGATTTCCGGCCCAAAAGTCATAAATATATATATATAAGGCGAACTGGCTGAATCGCTAGCACATCGGACAAAAGTTCTTAGCGACATTTTTTCCGGCTCTTATTCCAATTCCACCGAATTAGACTTTACCGTTCATCCATTCGAAGTCGATAAATTAAGTACCCATTAAGTATGAGGCTCAATACAACTGTCCTTCTCACTATAGTATTATTTGTTTGTCCACAAAACTTGAAACGATTAGATGTGTGTGTATATATATATATATATATATATATAGCAATCTCTATACCATAAGTAAAACAGACTGCTAGCATGTACTTGCTAATTGATACTTGCTACTGACGAATCTCAAGGAGATAGAAATGCGTATTAAGTTATGTCTTCATTGCTTTTCTGCCGGACGATTTTCGTCTGTTACTTATATATCTGCGTTTCGTTAATACTGGACGTCTTTAAGGGATGCGTATCTGAGACAATTACCGCAGTTTAACAGAAACTAACAGTATATATATTTTCAGCCATTGGACTGTGACCATTGGAACTCCTCGCGAATATGAGTGCGTTCCTATTTCATTAAGTATATATACTACCAATTTTAGAATATGTACTGCCGAAAATAACCGATATTCTAATATGTGGCTGCGTGTGCGAGTGTGTGCGAGTGTGTGCGAGTGTGCGAGTGTATGCGAACATGCGTATGTGTGCAAGTGTGTATGTGTGTGTTTGTGCGCGTGCGTGCGTTTATTTAAATGTGCTTTTAAAATATTTATTGCTATATAGTTATTAGTGCTCGACAAACAAGAACTGAAGCACGCAAAATGGTATTAATTTTATGCTGAAATGATTTTAATCTTTACCTGAAGAATTGTATTGTTTTTGGGTTTTTTTTGTTTTTGTGGTTCTGTCTTTTTTTTTGCTTTTTGTTCTGTTGCTTATATTACACTAGCTATTTTTCCCGGTTTCACTCGGGCAGTGTGGTGGATTTGGTTAAAGGCTATTTCCTATGTATATTTTGAATAATAAAAAGAACTAAAACTAAAAAATTTTTAAAAATCCAAAAACAAAAAAACGTAAGAACAACCCAAAAACAATACGATGCTAAGGATTTTGCGGGTCGATATTGTAAAACTAACTTCACATGCGTACCCATAGCTCCATGTAGTCACGGAACCTTATTTGTGGTAT
>NC_069002.1:24752677-24756853 GCF_001194135.2 Octopus bimaculoides
TGTACAAAAAATTGAAATTATTTTTTTTCTGTGCCTCTGATTAAAATTTTCGAAAAACAAAGCCAGCCACATTACTTGGAAAAAAATAATCTTTATTGTGCTGGTTTTTCGTAAAATTTCGCCCATGGGAAAGGCAACAAAATCGCCCCTCCCCACTTTGAATGGGATATTCCTATCTTAAAAAGTAATAATAGATTATCTCGGTAACCATGGGAGTTGGAGGGCAATAAAAACCTCCTGAACATGAGCGGACCATGCTGCCGCTCTGTGCTGAATTTCACGCAAGTCCACTGCACCGTTCTCGAGTGAATTTGCCGACACTCAATAAATCAAGCAATCAAGCAATCAAGCAATCAAGCAATCAAGAACACTGCAATTTATAGTATAGATAAAATACAGAAAAACTTCCTCCTGGTTCAGAAACAGACCCACGATAACTTTTGGCAATATAGTATTAGAAATTTCACCGACAAACCTGCTGCCAAACTGTGCCATTAAACAACTTGGTCTTTGTTATAGAAACCTCTCTCTTTTGCGATATACTTCACCTATTTCTGGCAGCTGACCAATATTTCTTTGAAACTCGCAATGTTACAAAAAAACATTCTTTCCTATATATTGGCTGTCGTTGTCACTACCGAAGCTCTCTTTGGTGTTACCACAGTTATCCTGGGTGATATTGTTAATGGCATCGATAATGACACTAACAATGTAAACGCAGTTATATTTCTGTCACACGGCTCTCACTATTTATGTTTTATTCACGCGTGAATACTCAACATTTCCTACAAATCACTTGTTTTAAGAGACATTTAAATAAAACAACTGAATTATGTCGTTCCTGTACTTAAAGTTTCAAAACGGTGTGATGCTGTGCTTACAATCGACTGTTACACGCAGCAATAACATTTATAAGTAAATATTACATTAACATGTAGTTGAAGTTCTCTTATGAGACTCGGAAAAATAGTGAGGATTTTCACTTCTGAATAAGCTCAAAATGATTTTTCGAAATGCTCACTGAAGGACTTCTAGACTCAATTATGCTATAGGAGCACATAAATCTCACATTTTTTAGTACACTTAAACAGTTACGGTTTCAAAGAAGAGTATTAATACTGTTAGTGGAAAGCCTTCCATTTTTCAAAAGTAAAACATAGTATTGTAAAGACTCTATGCCAGTCAGGGATAAGCATCATTTCGAATTACACTTTAGTGGAAGGTGAAATAATTTATTCCGAATAAATTTCGTTTATTTCAGTTGTTTATGACAGCAATTCATTGCAAACTTTAGCATTATATAACTGTATCGAGGACCATAAAGAACAAATCAATGATATTACGTAGTAAGTTAAGACTTAATATTAAGCTACTCCGATGCTAAAGGTATCCAAGACACCGAACTAACGAAACTAAAGATAAAAATGTCATTAATTCTCCGATATGCAATCGGAGACAGTTCGCATAAATATTGGAGATAGCATACAGAGTTAAAATTGTTTCATTCACAAGAAGTTTAATGTGACGCATTCATTGATGTGCTTAAGAAATACAGGTACGATGCAAAACGTAATAGATATAAACGGATTACCATAGTTGATCAATAAGGCCATCTCTAAAGGAAGAAAGAAAGCTGTTCGAAATAAAATAAAAACATTCAACAAATGAGAATTTAATCTGAGCTGATTTAGAACAGTATGAGAAGTAATTCAATAGATATCTCACCAAGATTACTATTACAGATAAACATGAAATAAATATTGACACGATTCCAATAACAAATAACAACAACCATAATAATGATAATGATGATGATGATGATGATAATAATAATAATAATAATAATAATAATAATAATAATAATAATAATAATAATAATTATAATAATAATAACAGCTACAACATTTGTATTATGTCACAAAGCTTTGGAGGAAAGCATTTGGCTGATTACCTATGATGTCTCACCGATTCCAGATAATACGAACAACGATCAATTAGATGTAAAGTTTTCTTCCTTCTTCCTCGCAAACAGCCATTATCTTCGGTAAAACATGATTTCTTCACACATCCACCCCCAACTAACATGCAAAGTACACTTCGCCTTCCTCTCTGAGACACAAATCTGTTTTTCTATCTCAAGCTCATGTACGGATAGAGGAGGGCTGAATATGTAGCACCACCAGCCAGATTTGAACACCGCTTCTATTGTTCTAACCATTACAATAAAGCAACATTACGACCCTTGATCTCTCAAAATTAGTTGACTTAAGCTAAGTAGACCTGAGGATATATTAGTGTGGCCTTGAGCAGGGCTCTCAGTCTAAAATGTACCATCATATAATATTATGTGTATGTATATTATTATTTAACTTTATTTTTAGATTTTTTTGCCAATCTAAAAATAGCTGGCTTATATGTATTGTATACTCTTTTATTCTTTTACTTGTTTCAGTCATATGAGTGCGGCCATGCTGGGGCACCGCCTTAAAGGGTTTTAATCGAAGAAATCGATCACAAGACTTATTCTTTGTAAGCCTTGTACTTATTCTATCGGATATTTTTGCCGACTGCTAATGTTACGGACGTGAACATACCAACATCAGTCGTCAAACAAGGGAGTGGAGAAAACACAGATACTAAACCACAGTATATAAGTGTATATTTGTATCAGGGGTGGTTTTCTACTCATAGTTCACAGAAATGTAGGCACAATGTTACGCTTGATATCTGCCTATATTTCTGGGGACTACAAGTATGTCACAATTTATACGTACATATATGAAGAGTACCTCTTTGTGTCAGATGATGGCCGTTTCACATTTAGCCTGGTTGTTCTGATATATGTGCATGGATATAACTTACCACGTGACATATGCATGGCCATAGAACAAAATACAATATGGCTCCAGAAATGAAATGATAGTGAAACATTTGTACGGCATTGAATTTAAGTAACAAAAACTTGTACAACATTTCTGCCATTCTTTCGGTCGCCATAGTAGAATCCAGTACATACATACATCACACATACATACAAACAAGAATGATGGAGCTTTGGATCGAGGTTAGAAACCAATTCTTTCTCTATTGGCAATAAATCTTGAAGCAAACTGAATAATGACATACATACATACAGACATATATACATACACACATACATGTATACATACATACATACATACATACATACTTACATACATACATACATACATACACACATGTCTGTATAAATGCGTGCGATTGCATCTATAGTTAAACGACAAGAATTTCTTTAAAGTTTGAAGAATGAAGGTAATAAATTTATGAAACCAAAATTCGAAAAAAGAATCCAATCTATCAATAATTAAATACAGTTCTTCAATTATGCATAACTTATGCTTCAGGTATTTCGCACAAATCGAATTATTTCGATGTTATGTTATACAATACGCCATGAAGACATTGATAAAAAATATCATATATCACATGAAAAAGAAACAATAATATTGAAGATATCAATGATAAGATATCACCGAATCGGAAGAGTCGTACTAGATAGTATCAATATGTCGATATTATAATGAAGAAACACCAGCTGAAGAAATGGTAAGTGAAAAGCTGTCCATTTGTTGGTATGTTTGTACCAGCAAATAAAACACTCGTGTCACGTGTTTATATGTTCTTTCTATCTCTACCCTTCACTATGCTCTCTCTTTCTTTCTCTCTTGTTCAGTCTCTCTCACTGTGTATACACACACCCGCACATACACACACACACACATATGTTTATATACATACGTATTTGTTAAGTAAAATATAAGTTAGAGGTTGTGCAATTATCTCAGGGATAGATGTATCCGTAGGGACTCCTGGTATATTACCTCAGTATGTATGGACCTCGTTAAAAGGTATAGGGTAATAGGTAATTTAAAGGTAAAACCGTGGTTTAATATAGATGGAGACGATATATAGAGCAATAATTAACAATGACAAATGGATCATTGGCGTTTTAAAGTCATTGCTTAATTTAATTAGGAGACTGTTTACAGCTGTTTCTGTTTATTAAAATGGGGTAAATTTAAATTTACCTCGTTACATTTAATAAACATCTTCAGAACGATTATATGGAAAAGAAAGGCAACATACACATACATACACACAAATATATATATATATATATATATATATATATATATA
>NC_069002.1:24756979-24760303 GCF_001194135.2 Octopus bimaculoides
AGACAGAGAGAGACAGACAGACAGACAGACAGACATATTCACATAAATATACATGTATACAAACATACATATATAAGGATATATATATATGTGTGTGTGTGTGTGTGTGTGCGTGCGTGTGTGTGTGTGTGTAGGCGCAGCATGGGTGTGTGGTAAGAAGCTTGTTTCCCAACCACATGCTTTTGGGTTCAGTCCCACCGCATGTCACCTTGGCCGAGTGTCTTCTACTATAGCGTCGAGCCGACCAAAGCCTTGTGAGTGGATTTGGTAGGCGGAAACTGAAAGAAACCCGTTGTGTGTGTATGTGTGTGTGTGTGTGTGTGTGTGTGTGTGTCTGTGTTTGTCCGCCTCCACCATCGCTTGACAACCGATGTTGGTGTGTTTACGTTCCCGTAACATTACTGATTCGACAAAACAGACCGATAGAATAAGTACAAGGCTTACAAAGAATATGTCGTGTAGTGCATGCGCGCTGTAGCACCTTCCTTCGAGAACATCTTCGTCTCACGCAATGCTGAATAAAATTGGGGATTCATGTTGTGTAAAAACCCTGGCTGCCTATAATATCGCTGTTTCCGCTGTTTTAGCTACCAAATGCTAGCAGAAATGCGATACTCAATGTAAATTCCACAGGTTCAAGACAACGCGGTGCGTTGTGTCCTTGAGCAAGGCATTTTTGCCTCCCGTTGTTCCAGTTAACTCAGCAGTAATAAATACTACCCGGGTGTTTAGGTAACCCTCTCTATCTCCATCTGGCACATCCTGCATGTTCCACCGGTTCAAGGTTTGGAAAAGTTGAGAGGGTGTTTAGGTCTAATTGCGATTATACAGGCACCGAAAAGCAATTATGAATAGCGTTGGCACCAAGCTATCTTCAACCGCGGCTGTCGGCTTCTTGTATTCTATTTACTACTACCCTTACTTTATGGACCTTCGGAGGGATGAAAACCTAAATTCGTTTCAGAGAGGTTTGAACTCACAAAATATCGGATGACATTTTGTGCGACGCTCAACCGTCTTAGTAGTAGTAGTAGTAGTAGTAGTAGTAGTAGTAGTAGTAGTAGTAGTAGTAGTAGTAGTAGTAGTTGTTGTTGTTGTTGTTGTTGTTGTTGTAGGTTCTTTTATTTGCCACAGATGCATCAGATGAGAACAGCTCAAATGTGTGTGGAGGGGGAGGGGGGGAGGTACCTAAAATCGTTAAGAAAAAACTTAAGGGGTTGTTATTAGGGAGAAATGAGAAGAAAACGTATGCATAATATACAAAATATGTGAGTCCATGGATGATGTAATCCTCTTGATACATCAGATCCTCCAACTGGGGCCGATCAATGAGCCCCACAGATCCAAGACGACCCTGACTACCAAGACTTAGAACACTCACCCCACTGTTCTCCTCCGATTTATATGGTTTGGTGTAGTCCCATTCAGCCTCACCATTTTCGCCATTGACACCGATCTCTTGCTTTCGTATGTTTTCTTGTCAAATTGTTTTGTTTCGTTGTTTTATTGTTTCTAAACATTGTTGCTTTCGTCGAGATTAGAGGATTTTTAATGGTATGCATGTTTGGGAGTGAATTGAACAGTAAAGCTAATTAAGGGTTTATAATTTATTGTCAGAGTTTATTTGGTTCAGATGTGTGCATATAGATTGTGTCGGTTAAACTAATTAAAGATCTTTGTTTAATTCATTGCTGGTATATTTTAATCATGGTTCTGCAGTGTCGGTTTCTGTCTGTTTTGATTCTAGTAAAACGCTGCGTATATTTCCTGTGCATTTAATTATCTCCTCTTGATTTCTCCCTGTCCTTATCTAAATGCGCATGCTCACTTAATCCTCAGTTACATCACACGCAGTTACTAAAACGTTTCAGTGATTTTATCAGCTCAATATATGACGAAATAAATATTTCGACGAGAAAACCTTGGCGTGATGTGTGTCTATGTGTGTGCGCGCGATTGTGTGTGTGTGTGTGAGAGTGTGTGTGTGCGTGTGTGTGTGTGTGTGTGTGTGTGCGTGTGTGTGCGTGTGTGCGTGTGTGTGTGTGTATGTAGTTAAAGTATGTTCTATTCTTGTAAGCACTACATCACATTTCATAAATACGTAACCTGTAAAACTAAAACTCTATTTGATAATGTTACATATCTATTAGATCTTGTTAAGTACAATTGCCATTTTGCATTGTGGTACCCTGGGTTAGATTTTTGTTCCATCCCTAGTTACTAAAACGATCACATTTTCACCCTATAGGATAGTTATTTCATATCCCGTCTTCATATTTGGTATGAAACAAAAGGCGGTGAGCTGGTAGAAGCGTTAGCACACAGCGCAAAATGCTTAGTGGCATCTCGTCCGTTTTCACATTCTGAGTTCAAATTCCGTCGAAGTCGATTTCGCCTTTTGTCCTTTTGGTAGACGATAAAAGAAGTTCCAGCTAAACATTGAGGTCGATGACTCGACTTAGGCCCTTCCTCTTATATTGCTGTCCTTGTGCCAACATTTTTGAGACCAATATTTAGTATGAAACGTTGGGTTGTTTTGACGAGACACATACTTTAATTTGAAGTGAAAGACAATAGAATTTCATGTTGTTGTTGATAGATTTAAATTCGATGTTAGAGAAAAATAAATTCACTGACATCTTTGAAACCACCTTTGCAAAGTGAGATTACTTACTCCATTGGGTTGTGGAATACTGGTATAGTTGACAAGGCAGAATATTTTAATATTTTCTGGGAAAGAAAATATAAGAAGATTAAGCTGCATTTTTAGTTCTCACGTGAAGAACATGAAGAAGAAAATGATGAAAAATGTGAATTCGAAACGAGGTTCTTACATCTTGTTTTATTCTATATATTATAATCGAATTATTTAATAAAACTTGTTCTTGTGGTGTGAAGAATACAAAATCATGTTTATCATTATTTTGTAGCATATCTATAGACACATCTACACCATAGGTTTACGAAACAATACTGACATTTTTCTATTATTTTAGAGATCTAATCATTTTGTTTAACATTATGTCGTTTTTGTGACGATATCTATAAAATCTTTGAAACGTTGCGAAAAGAAAATAATTCACAATCAAAAGGAGAGAAAAAATAGAAGAGAAATGTTAGCAAGTTTTATTTCTGTTGTCGTTGTTGTTCTTGATGTTGTTGTTGTTGTTTGTATTTTTCAGTGTGAATATCGGAAACTGATTTCTTTGAAGTAATTTGTAGGACACTGCACATGTCAATTACTGTGGATAATGCGCACAATCATGCATGCATGCATAGACACATACATACATTCATATACGTATGTGTATATGTATACATATA
>NC_069002.1:24760539-24765234 GCF_001194135.2 Octopus bimaculoides
ATATATATATATATATATATATGTATGTATGTATGTATGTATGTATGTATAGATAGGTAGATAGATAGATAGATAGATAGATAGATAGATAGATAGATAGATAGATAGATAGATAGATATACATACATATATATAAATATATACGTATATGTGTGTGTGCGCACACAAATATACATACATACATACATACATACATACATACATACATACATACATACATACATACATAAAGCTCAACCACAAACAAGAAGTAAATTTAGTTTTTGCGCACATTGCATGCGTCTTAATTATGTTTACTAAATCAATTATGTGATTGCAGAAATAATTTTATTGTGAAGTTGTTTGGTTACACAAATTAAATTATATTTGTAATCAGGAAAGCAAAATCCACAAAGAGAAAGTTAGGAAGAAGTTTGATTTTTGTGGTAAAAGGTTATTACAATGACATTTTAACTAGTTTTCTCTCGTTCTCTAGTATTGGACCAATATGTTTAAAGTTTGCCTATATTCTGTTCGACAGCAAAGATATATTTTACGATGTGTATCTAATAAACAGCTTCTAATAGGTATTTCTTGTGAGAATATTAACAAATTAAACCAGTTGATAATCGCATAAGATATAATAGTGATACTTTAAAAATTTCGAGATTAGGATTAATAAAAACGAATAATGATTATTTTATGGTTAATGTTAAGATTAAAAGTTGTTTCATTATGAAACGGTTCTGATATTTTAACAAAATTTTATCAGATGTATTCGCATTAAATTCTGTATCTAAGCATTGCTGTTGTATTCTGATAAATGATTTTAAGGTAGCCAACTGGCAAAATCGTTAGCACTCAGCACAGGAGTGTTTATCGCCATTTCGTCAGTCCTTACATTGTGAGTTCAAATGCTACTGAGGTCGACTTTGCTTTTCATCTGTTTCTGAGTTGGTAACATAAGTACCCGGCTAAGCCCTAAAACTACTTACTTTGTGCCAAAAGTTGAATCCGTTATGATTAATAACTCTCTCTACTAAAAGCACAAGGCCAGTGATTTGTGGGGAGGCGTTAAGTCGATTATTTCGACCGCAGTGCATCAACTGGTACTTATTAGGGGTTACCCCGAAAGGATGAAAGCCAAAGTCGAAATCAATGGAATTTGAACTCAGAACGCAAAACCGGGAGAAATACCACCGCCTTGTGTTACGACTAATATCCATTACACTTTTAGTACCCCAGGCAAAATGCTTAGCAGCATTTCGTCCGGCTTTGATTTCTCAATGTGGCAGCCCCAGGAAAGGGAAGAATGTTACTGCTATTTAGCCCGAAGAAACACCGTTTCTAGTTGGCTACGCCACACAAACATTCTGTGTCCTTAAGTTTTCAAACAGTGGAGAGATTTTGTCTGGGGTGCTAAAAGTGTAATAGATATAAGCCGTAACACAAGACGGTAGTATTCCTTTCGGGATCAATAAAATAATTACCAGTTGATGCACTTAAGAAAATTTAAGGATACATTTCGCTTGGGTCGCGTAGCCAACTAGACAGGGTGTTTCTTGGGGCTAAATAGCAGCAGTATTCTTCCCTTTCCTGTGACTGTCACATTAAGTTGACAAGCCATCTCTTTATCGTGCTGCTACTGCATAACTCTCTCTGAGAGATTTAGAAATGCAATATTTCTAATTTAATTTCTCAGTTCAAATTCCGCCGATTTCGACTTTGCCTGTCATCTTATCGGGATTGCTAAAATGTGTACCAGTTGTGTGCTGGGGTTGTTGTAATCTACTTACCCCTTCCTCCGAAATTACGGGCCTTGTGCCAATATTCGAAATGAATAAGGTGTTACGCGGCAAGCAAGCAGAATCGTTGGCACGGCGGATACAATATTTAACAGCATTTTGTATACTTTTACGTTCTGAGTTCAAATTTTGCTGAGGTCGTCTTTGCCCTTCATCTTTTTGGGATCGATTAGATAAGTACCAGTTGAGCTCTGAGGTTGATGTAATCGGCTAGAGCCCCTACCCCAAAATTTCAGGCCTTGTGCTTATAGTAGAAAGGATTATTATTAATATCGTATCCTTACTCTATATACTGTTATAAAAGAGCCAACTGTCACCCCTGAACCAAGATGGGTTGGTTACATGTGCCATGCTTTCTTTAATGGTTTTAGATATGTATAAAGTCGTGAGTAGACATAGGTATCCTCTCGACCCTCCTACCCATTGTCCCAGCGATACATCCATGGGATGAAAGTTCCAAGGAGAAAGAGAGAGAGGGGAGAGAGAGTGAGAGAAAGAGATATCTGTACCAGCACTTGGTAGTGTAAACTGAAACAGCATGACAAAGTTTCTTGTTAAACGAGACAACACAACATCCTCTCTGAGAATTGAACCCAGGTTATTATGATTCTGAGCGGAATACCCTTGTGATAAGGCCACGCATCTTAAATATACTATCGTAAAGTTTGTGTAACGCTTGTTATTCCAACTTACGTGCTAGGATATAACAGCATTTACGTTATAAATATGATAGTAATTTTAAATAAACTTAGTACATGTGTTTACTAATGTACAGGAATAATTAAAAACTGTTAGAAGCGAGCATACACAGAATGACAAACACATAAAGAACGACCTGTTAGCAATTTCAGTTAATATTATTTAGAGATCGAATATAATATGATTCTAGTGGGTATTAGGTCGGTGTGTCTATACGTTGTTCACGGCAATGTGAGAGAAAAAACAAACAGAAAAGATGGTCAAGTGATATAACAAACAATAGATGCATTGTGGTTAGTTTAAGTTCTTACGCTTAACCGAGCAGACGGATGGAGTGAGATAGATAGATAGATAGATAGATAGATAGATAGATAGATAGATAGATAGATAGATAGATACATACATACATACATACATACATACATACATACATACATACATACATATATAGATAAAGCAGACAGACAGACACAACACACTGACACACAGATAGATTGATAGACAGACAGGCAGATATATAGATAGATATATAGATAGAGAGAGAGAGAGATTTTGATGAAAATGAAATTATATTAGAATCATTTAGTTAATCCTTATGTATACAGTATTTATCGACCGCAGTTCAGAATGACATGGTACTGTTAATATTTGTTACTCTGTTTTGTCGTCTAGATCGATAACTGATAATCGATCTAAAAGGAGGATAATTAGGAAATAAGCGTTGCTGTCAACACTTCAAAGTTACCAAACTTTTCCCAAATCACTCTCAATGTCTTTGCTTTAGTTCTGAGATTATCAGGGAAGTATTCTTATTGAATTTCCGATAGACCATTTCAAACAACCATTCTCTGTTAAAATTATTTATACAAAAGCGATTAGTATATTAATGGAGTAGCGAATGTTTGCTAACCTTTACTTCAATAATGGCGTTCTATGGGAAATATACGGAAGTGTTTTAAGCGCTTCGCAAACCGAAACATCTCTTGTTTTGAATTATGCTATTTCCACAATATATATTATATGTAGCGTTCGAATTCCAACAGACTAAATTATTCTCGAGACAGTAAACAGGAAAAAAAAAAAGGATATTCATTTATGATTCTTTGACATTCATATTAAAAAATGGTGCAGTTCTTTTAGTGAAATAAACTAGGAAGAACTGACAATTTGAATGACACAAGAACATGGAATCTGTTCCATGGGGGTGACTGGGGTCTAAAATAACAAGAAAACCATTTTAGTAATGATTCAGATAAAAAATCTTACAAAATTTATATAATTTTTTCAATTTTTTCTTTCCACTCAAAGAATAAATATAACTTCATGTATCTCAAATGAAACAAGAAATTTCGCAATAATATAAAATGACTGTACCCTTTTTATTTACAGACATATCATGGGTTAAATAGGATCATTTGCAGAATAAATATTTGGATGGTGCCAAAGAGCCATCCACTATTATTAATTATAAAATTATATTTGTGTTATTCAAAAGACTGGTTGCCTTATCTCTGGATTACTCAACAATGTTGCCTGAAAGCAATCTCAATTATATGTATTGAAATACGAAATTATTGTTTTGATGACGATAATTATTATGCATTTCAGTAAATGGACTCGAAAATATTTCCTACCATTTTAAACATAAGCTATTCAAAGGTCCTGGCTTTCTCTGCTTATCAAATACGCTTAATATTAGTATTATTCTTACACATAGAGTAGAAAAAAAGATAAGAAAGGTCCTTGTCATCAACGATGGACTGTAAGGTACGTGACTAAGAATCAAACATTCGTAAATACTTTTAATTTACCATGTTTCGAAATAATCTCCTTAATGTATGTTTAGATAAACATGCACTTATTGCCAGTTTGTGGAAATATAACGAACTTAGCAGCGTTCTTCGGCTAATAATATACTTCGGCGACGAAGGAATATGGCCGCGGTTCTTTTAGTTACGATCTACAATTGAAATAGCATATGGAGAGTCATGTGCGATGGGAATTAAGCTTAGTGATGCGGTATTAAATGAAGAGGATAAGAGGAAGAGCAGGGAATACGGTGGCAGAGAGAAAAAAAGAGAGAGGGAATGCGACATAGACAAATAGAGCTTGTACATACATACATATACATTTGTATATATATATATATATATACATACACACACACACACACACACATATATATATATATATATATATATATATATATATA
>NC_069002.1:24765412-24766379 GCF_001194135.2 Octopus bimaculoides
GTGTGTGTGTGTGTGTGTGTGTGTGTGTGTGTGTGTGATGAGGGAGAGCGAGAAAAGCCAGAGAGAAGCATTTGGTGTGTTTTTCAACGGCAGATTATGTAAATATCTTTATTGAACAAAAACTTTGCACTCGCTAAAAGTAGCCGAAGAAATGCGGTCAAGTGCTACGTTGCAAGTTAAAAGGATTTGATTTATTTGGTGGGAGAAACTCATTGTTGGACCGTTAGAGCTTTGATCCAGATGCCATGCGGCATGTACATCGGCTCTTTTTGTTTTAAGTTCAAATCCTGTTGTTATCGATATAATCAACAGTGCTTTTTTCCCTAAGTCTCTAATCCTCTGCTGATTCTACAACTGCACCACATTTTAAAAGTTAAATACGCCAAACTGGCAGAATAGTTGCCGCATCGGACAAAATGCTTAGAGGCATTTTTGTTCTGGTTGCTAACATTCTGCGTTCAAATACTGACGTTGCCTCTCGGGGTCGAGATAATAAGTGCCACTCTACTACTGGTGTAATGGCAATCGAGTTCGTCTGCTGATTTTGTGTCGAAATTAGAAAGAAATTATTCAAACAGAAGAAAAGAGAAAAGTAGATGTGAGGGAAAGGGAAAACAAAGAAATCGAAATATATACTGAAAAAATTCAGTAGTAGTAGTAGTAGCAGCAGCTGTAGGAGTAGTAGTAGTAGTAGTAGTAGTTGTTGTTGTTGTTGTTATTGTTGCTCTTGTTGCCTAGTTTTGCTTTTTTGTCGTGGGATTTCAAGTTCCTCCGATGTCAAACCCTCCTCTGTCATTATTTTTTCAGGAAACGAAGAAATTAAGACTGTTTTTCTCGCGCGCACGCGCTTTCTTCTTCTTTTACTCTCTCTTCATTCTTCTCTCTCTGTCTTCATCTCTCTCTCTCTCTCTCTCTCTCTCTCTCTCTAGTCTTGTCTCTCTCTCTCTCTCTCTCTCTCTCTCTCTCT
>NC_069002.1:24766511-24768898 GCF_001194135.2 Octopus bimaculoides
AAGAAGAAGAAGAAGAAGAAGAAGAAGAAGAAGAAGAAGAAGAAGAAGAAGAAGAAGAAGAAGAGCAGCTGCGTATGTGAGTAATGTATGCCTATCTCTTTCAATTCAACTGTGGACAATATTCTTATTTGGATCACCATAATAACTTATTGAAACAATATGGAGAATAATATGAAATTTGGTGGCATAGAAACCCGAATTAAATATATTGGAATATGATTGCCATTTGTCTCAATATGAATGTATAAAATGTATTGTTACTATCGTTAATTAGTTTCATGTTTTATTTGAGGGTCTGTTCTTCTTCTTCATGTTGTTGACGGCCATCATCGTCGTGTTGAATTAATGTTGTTGTGACTGATGTTGCGCATCGAGGTGTCCAGTTGTGGTTTGTTAAATTCAGAGATAGAATTCTGTAGAGTTCAGCTCTACCAATTATTCTTCTGGGATGAGGCGACTACTTAGCAGAACCTTTAGCAAGCTTGAAAATATAAAGGCTTAGCAGTATTTCTTCTAGGTCTACGTTTCGAGTTCAAATACCACTGGAGTCGGCTTTGCCTGTCATCCGTTTGGTGTTGATAAAATATATACCAGGGGATCACTGAGGTCGATGTTATTGATTTCCTCTAAGATTGCTAGCCATTCCTCTAAGATTTCCTGTCTTGTGCTAAAATTAGAAAGAATTACTCTCTGGGGTCAGAGAAACGCAGAAAACCCCTATGTAGCATAGCTAAGATTTGGGGTAGGCGGTCCTCCCCGGATGTGGCTTTATGGGAACGGCGCTTTTTAGTCTGGTGTGTAAGCCTGTAATGGGGGCTGAAGAGGTGAGTGACGGGAAATTCATAGACTGACCCCAGCGGTACACGCTCTAGTGATACCATAAACCCGCCTATAAAATATGTGGGGGTTTGCCTATGATTGCAAAAACTAATATTTATCGTATCGATAATCATTATAATTACGCTGTCGTTAATTATCTGTTTTTATGATAAGCAATATTTTTCGATATCTTTTGATTATATCGATCCACATAAATGGCTGATAAGTATTTTATCGAACTGATTGTTTATATGACAAAAATTATTGAATCGTATCGATCACTTTTAAGTTGTACAATCATTGAGAATCCCATAATGCATTCTTGTACAATATTTTATTTCCTTTTAATGCGAGATCTAAAAACAACTCTATTTAATAGCTTCAAATAATATTTTATAAATGTAACTTAAAATACAACACAATTTATTTGCCGTATGCAAGGCTGCGTTCATACGACGTTTTCTTTGCAATCTCGTGATTACGGACTTTGAACAAGTACATGTCTTTTACTATGACTCTGAACCGACCAAAGCTTTTTATGAATGAATTTGGTAGATATAATCTGTGTGGAATCCCGTGTCATATATATATATATATATATATATATAATAAAGGTGGCTAGACATAATAAAAAACACCCACAAAAATTCACCTGTTAGTGACTGAGGGTACATGGTAGCACTTACATTACTAGAAATAAGAGTCAAAGACTCTTATAGCTACAGAGACCCTTATAACCATAACACAATTTTAACAGGAGAGTTAACCGCCATATACCAAGCAAGGGTACTAAATTAGCAAGCCAATTTTGCATGAAATTAAAGCTCATCAGTGATACTACTCCATCGCTCATAGTTAAGTCAAATCCAGCCTGTCAGTATATAGATTGTAGCATAAGAATCAATATATATAATGTAGTTAGGGTACATCTTAAATGCTTTTTCTTGAAGCACATCTGCTTCTTCCATTATTGCGACCCAATATGTAGTCTGATTTCCTGCTTTGTGTTAGTGCAAAATACATTTTAAAATTGAAAATTATGGAAGTATTATAACAAAGCAAGAAGTTGGAAAATTTGGGGGTTATTATTCACCATTACACATGTTTCATTTGCTAATAGAAATTACAAAGTTTTTCAAGTTAGATAAACATGTAAGGAATTTCCTATAAGAAATTATTGAGACAGAGAAATTAAATACTACAAATTTTACATCTGGATGAAGCGATGGCTCTGGTGAAGGATCGACAATCAAATATGAGATTACAGAGACGAAAAGAGAGAAACGTATACACATGGCGAATAAATAATACCAAAAACTTTTCTAGATTCCTGTTTTGTTTTATATATATATTTATATATATATTCTCCGAATTTTTTTTCTCCGTGTTTTTCTCCTTGTCTCCGTATTCTTTCTGTTGAAGAGCGTAGCTCGAAACGTCAAAGACTTTCCGTATTCCCGAGCGTCATACTAATATATCCTTTTGTTATTTACACCACCTGTCCTCGTCTGTTGTTATTATTTGTATATTCTCCCATATATATATATATATATATATATATATATATA
>NC_069002.1:24768908-24773019 GCF_001194135.2 Octopus bimaculoides
TATATAATATATATGTATGTATAGATGTTAGGGAGAATTTCAGATAGGTTCAACAATTTAATTATATGTATATTCTGCTATAGATCAATGCATATCAGTCTTTAAAATATACCAATGTATCGGTCTTTAAAATATTGAAAAATATTAAAAATTCAGTTCTATATTTAAGAGATGAGGAATTATGTACATTATTTACATTATTTACATTTGACGGATATTTGTCCTCATATTTGTTTGTATTATGGAAGGATAGGAAAATATTAGATTTATAATCTATTAGATCTATAATCTATTAGATTATTAGATAATCTATTAGATTTATAAGCTATTAGATTATTAGATAATCTATTAGATTTATAAGCCCTAAAATTCACTCTATAATTGCCCACGGGCATATGGCGTAGTGGTTAACAGCGCGGGCTACTAACCCCAAGATTCCGAGTTAATAATAATAATAACATCGAAAAATACCTTAGGAATGAGAACCCAGGTTCGAAATTTCCCCAAGGGTATATCAGCTGAAACGTTGTGCTAACAACAAACAAGATAAGGACAAATATCCGTCAAATGTAAATAACGTATATTAAAAATTCATGAATACACAAATATATAAAAATCGAATATACATATATATATGGAGAAGGGCTTCCATATCTGCACCCCTAAAAGGTATCGGGATACGTTAAATTGATTGGTACTTCCTATATTAAGTGCTCCAGGGAGCCAATTGTATATATAGTAAAGTTTCTTTGTTTATTGTATAGGCAGGAGTCAGAAGTGCTCAGATAAAAGACTAGGAACCAATACGCCAATGAAACCGGGAAACCTACCCCTATGAGCCAGGCATCGCTTGGGAAGGAACAAACAACAATATCTTATATATATATATATAGCCCAAGTGGTTTTATTTGTTTATGTCCACGCGGATTCCTCTTATAGCCACTCTTTAACCCGCGGACTTAGTCTTCGGTTAACATTTCGGAGTGTAAGTTCAAACCATGTGAACGCTACAAAGAGTCTCTGGATTTCATCTGTTGACTAGACAGACAGACAGACAGACAGGCAGACAGACAGACAGACAGATAGACAGACAGATAGATAGATAGATAGATAGATAGATAGATAGATAGATAGATAGATAGATAGATAGATAGATAGATAGATATATCTCACACATGCGCCTGTGTATTTCCTTCCACACCGACTGACAAGCAATGTTGGTTTGTTTCCGCCACTGTAACTTCATGGTTGGGAAAAGGGACAGATATACTAATTATCATTTAACAATTTTATTAAAAAAAGGCATTGACGCCGCTTTGTTCGACTCACCCTGCTGTGTAACAATTAACAATAACTGTTAGAACATATAATAGAAACACATCCCATATTATGTAAATGCTCAATGTCGGACCACGCAATTAAAACCTTTTAGCTGTTTGTTGCAGTGTTTTACTGTAGATGCAGCGCTCTTGTACGTCATATGCTTTTTTCATATATTCCTTGGACTTAGGTTGGTTATTCGGTTTCCATGGCATCGAGATCCCGTCGCCCTTCAGAATACGATGCTGATCTGTTGCAGGGTCCAAGGACAGTTATTTTGAGGGAAGCAGGAACAAGTCAAAGTTGATTACATCGACCCCAGCCTTTCACTGATACTTTGCTTTGTCCACTCCGTAAAGACAAAGTTGATTTCGGCAGGACTTGAACTCAGAATATAAAGAGCCGGAAAAAACGTCAGTAAGCATTTTTTCCGTCGCACTGACGATTCTTCCAGCTCGCTGCCATATGATCACTTAATCTCACTAATTATGAATTGTTACCACAGCTCCGCACTAAAAGGGAACAGTACCTACGCGTCTACGATATCTATTTACAACTAGTTTAACATACTGTTAGCTGAAAGAATCGCGTGGGTTTATTATTAAAAGCTATTCCAACACAGAATCATAGGAAACTGCTTCCTACAGCGATAACATATGCTGTTATCTATTCCCAGCTCGTCCAGCTGGATCTTTGGTGGTACTGGTGTGTGTTTGCTAGAGAGAGAGAGAGAGAGAGAGAGAGAGAGAGAGAGAGAGAGAGAGAGAGAGAGAGAGAGGGTGTGTGTGTGTGTGTGTGTGTGTGTTTGATTCCGGACTACGTTGCTCGGTTCCACGATTGGGAAACCGGTTCTGAATAACCTGAGCCACCTGCTAGCCTTATGATATCTGGAATAAAACAGATAATAGTGTGACCGTATAGGTATGGCAATTATATAGCCATGTCTTATCTCTCTTTCTGGAAGATATTGTATTTTTAGTTATCTTTTTATTATGAAGCATATTAAAACTATCTCTTCATCTTATTATTAATTTATTGTCATCGGTGAGTTTATCTCTATATTCAAACATAATTATAGGTTGAGTATTAAAGATATATGTTCTGTAATATCCAATTTATATTTGCTTCTGTAGAACATTCAATGTATTCTTAATACTTTAATTACTTTTCGTTGTGTTTTCTTTTTTCCCCCCATTTCAAAAGTTTACATTACAGTCTTATTATTTATTCATATACCATTCCACACGATAATTGATTTTCTATAAGCATTGAACGAAAACCATTTTATCTTGATTCTAGCAATCTAGTTTAATATTCAACAACTTTTCAAACAAATAGCAAGAGAAATCAATGGTAAAAGCAAATGGCATATATTAGTCGCTTAATATATTCCGTTCAAATTGATTCATCGCTAAGACCCGGCTGCGAAAATATTTTTAAGGTTGGCGCCATTATGTTTGCATCTCCTATTCCTCTATTGTTTTCATTAAAATACATTTGCTGGCACGATATAACTATCATTTTAGTTTAGGTTCAATATTTATTTTGAATCAATAAATATTGCAGCTGGTGTTTAATTATTCCCAGATACTCATGCACATCTTTAAAAAAATAAATTCATTAAGCCATAATCATTGTAAATATTATCATGTCTTCAAATGAATACTAAATGATGTGACCTTCGGGAGATACAGGTTAAAGCAGGTGAATGTTACGTAATTCACACGTGTGTCAGTAACGACAGGAATAATTTAACATTAATCTTCAACCAGTTAAGTTGTTAATAACCATTGGATAACTTTGCTACTATTGTGAAGATTAATTAAAATGCATTCATGCTGATAATTCTGAGTCATTAGCCACGAGTCAAATTTATCGTTAATGAAAACATTCCTGTATTTTTCTGTAAAACATCTTATAGTTTCAGACGTTCTGTGGGTCGGGGCTTTGCATTAAAGTACACTTTGCATATAAACAACAGTATATTGTATTCTCTAGTTATATCTAACCGCACAAAATATCGGTTGTAAGTCGGATCCAACGCGTAACTACATTCGTTCTTAACTTCTGAGTTCAAATCCTGCCGAGACCCACCTTGCCTTTTTTCCCTTTTCGACTAGATAAAGCACCAGTAATTCTCACTATCTCTTTTCCCTCACAATGTATATATTTATGTGTGAGTGTGTGTGTGTGTGTGTGTGTGTGTGTGTGTGTGTGTGTGTGCGTGTGTGCGTGCGTGTGTGTGTGTAAAGGCATAGGCGTGGCTGTGTGGTAAGAAGCTTGCTTCGTAACAACATGGATCCGGACTCAGTTCCACTGCGTGGCAACTTAGACATGTGTCTTCTACTATTGCCTCGAGCCGATCAAAGTCTTGTGAGTGGAGTTGGTAGACGAAAACTGAAAGAAGCCCGTCGTTTATATATATATATATATATATATACGCATTTGTTTTATAGGCGATATATTTTTATATTCTTTTTTCGACGGTACTCTTTTATTCTTTTACTTGTTTCAGTCATTTGACTGCAGCCATGCAGAACTCATTCTTTGTAAGCCTAGGACTTATTCCATCGGTCACTTTTTGCCGAGTCACTAAGCTACAGGGACGTAAACACACCAACATCTGTCGTATATATATACATATATACGACAGGCTTCTTTCAGTTTCAGTCTACCAAATCAACTCGCAAGGCTTTGGTCGGGACGAGGCTATAGAAGAAGACATTTGTCTAAGGTGCCACGCAATGGAACTGAACCTGGAACCATGTGGTTGGGAAGCAAGCTTCTTACC
>NC_069002.1:24778546-24786098 GCF_001194135.2 Octopus bimaculoides
CAAAGGTGTTGAATAACTATTAACCTTTAATACAATATTTAAAACATTTAAGGCAGCGAGCTGGCAGAAATGTTAGCACGCCGGGTGAAATGCTTAAACGGTATTTCGTCTGTCTTTACGTTCTGAGTTCAAATTCCGCAGAGGTCGAATTTGCCTTTCATCCTTTCGGGGTCGATAAACTAAGTGCCAGTTGCATACTAGGGTGGATCTAATCAACTAGCCCCCTCCCCAAAAATGTCGGGCCTTGTTTCTAGAGTAGAAAAGAATATTTAAAACATTCATATGTATCAGACAATGTTTCATGGCGACTACACCTATATATGTGTGTGTGTGTGTGTGTGTGTGTGTGTGTGTGCTGGAGAAATCGGTTGAAATCTGGCCTGGGGAGAAAGAATGCTCCACCACGTTTGATACGACTCCAACAGAATCTAAGGTAACCATTATTTAGTATATATAGTCAGTAAATAATAGATATAGCTAGAAGCAGTTTCTTCATTTTATGTCTCATGTACAAGAACCCAATGCAATCGGCCACCTGAGTCGTGGTAGAATGTTAGTTAGATGGATGGATTGTAAGAAAAATGTCTGCTATTAGCTGTTAGCTAGATGATAGCTACTATTTGTTTTGAACTGCTCTAATATCAGCTTAGAAGTTTTGTTTGTTTTTAGCATTCATTAATCTAGAAACTTCTTTCAGAATATTACAATATTCCTTTGGAATGTCGTTGAGAAATTTTGAAATTACAAAAAGAAAAGTCAAAAGAGAGCTGCAGGAAATACATGGAACATTTATTGCAAATAAAGTACTCGTGACCTTTTAATTCATGATAATATTTATGTTTATGAGCGTTGGGTTGTGTGTTTTTATGGGAGTGGCAGTGTTTATCATCACAACAATTTAACAAATTAAAATGCCTGTGTAATCAAACACATTCATACCATGTTGAAGTTCCGTTCTTTTTGTCGGTATCACGTGTAACATCAACAATGCCCAACTGCAACATTTTCTGTTTTAATGTTCCAATCATCAATTAATAAAAACAGCGCTGAACTAATTGCCTTCAGGATACATTATATCGATCAGTAGCCTTCATAATTTTGGTCGGTTTTTAAAGAAAGCTTTCCAATTCTTTTTACATCTTTGTAGCAATTACATTGCAGAATTCAACAGACTAATTAACTATTATTCGTTCCCTAGATAATTCATGTAATACAAACATTTGTTAAGTTGTACTAAAAGACAGCTGGAGAAAAATATGTCGTCCATTATGAGTAACATTTAAAACTTCTATTCTCTTGTATGTTGTATTATAAAATGTACATAAAAATCAGATTTTAAAAATCCATTTGTTTATTATTCATTCTATATTTTTATTTGATGTTTAATGCGAATTTCTGTGTTGTCAGTCGTTTGTTTTTTTTTCTATATATTTTATTGCTTAAATATTATTTTGCTTTGTTTAATCATATGACTCGAGATTCACTTGTTTGTGTTACATTGTATAAACACGAAACGAATGGTTGCAATGTATAATTTAATTTTCAAGAATCGCTTTAAATATAAATATGTTTGAAAAATATAAATCTAAACTATATCAATTTAATGCGATCAGGATACCGTATTTGTAGGAGAAGGTAAATTGTTATCTTCTTATTCCATTTCCTAAGGAGGTTTCCATTCGTGTCTTGGGTTCTTCCTCTCTGTCAGGAAATAAAGGATATGACATTTATGTAATGGCGTGACTTTAAATTGACCGCAAGATAAATTTTAAATGTTGTCGAACCTATTTCTTTTGAAAAGAGTTGCGCTTGGAACGGTTTATGTGTAGGCTTTTTCCGGTTTCTTCGTGCAAAGGAACATTAATATAAACGAACTTTACAGTAATTCTCAATGAAGCTGATATAATTGTTAGAAACACTAGTGTCAAAGGCTTTCTATTTGATATATTTTGTGGAGCGATATTTTATGTGAGTTCTATAAGCCATTGGGAAAATTAATTCTCACTTTCTAATAATAAAAAAAAAACATCTCCTCTCGTTTTGTCAGTTGAATTTAATATGCATATAAAAGGTAGAATTTCAAAATTCCTAATTCTATTTCTTTTCTGAATTCTTGTATAATATTTTATAATACGATAAAATCCTCAGTCGTGTGGAAAAGTGGCATGCGAAACACGGAGTAACGAATAAATTGTAATAATAATAATATTAATAATAATAAAAGTAATAGTAATAACAACAACAATAATAATAATAATCCTTTCTACTGGAGGCACAGGGCCTCAAATTTGTGGTGAAGGGACTAGTCGATTACATGGATCCCAGTAGTGTTCAACTGGTACTTAATTTATCGACCCCGAAAGGATGAAAGGCAAAGTTGACCTCAGCGGAATTTGAACTCAGAACGTAGTGACGGGCGAAATACCACTAAGCATTTCGCCCGGCGTGCTAACGACTCATTCTCCTTTTTGATGAAATTGATATCATCCTTGCTAAAGTGGAAGGTGTCTGTCTTCAGCCATTGCAGTCTCGTCCATCACGCAACCTGTTTTCCAAAGCTACCGGACAAATAAAAACTGCTTGCTTTTCATGGCCAGATGATGCGGCACAACAATCACAACAACGGACTCAGTTGATAGCCAGATCTGTTCTAGTCGCATATCTGTTCTACTCCTCAAATCACCAATGCTCGAGCACTGGACGAGTGCATGGAGAACAGTTTCGATGCCTGGTGGATATTGGTGACACTTCCGTATCTGTAGAGCTTGTCTTAAAGAGGCAATACGTAGCACTGCCAGGCTATGGATTCTAAAAAATATCCATTGGCTCTTCAGGCATACACTAACCAGTTGGTTGTCCTCGACGCCCAGATTGTGCTCTGAAAAGGCATCATGTTTATCCCCCCCGCTAATCTTCTACTAAAGACCTCCACGTTGAACGTCCACCTACCACATCTCCCTAAAGGTTGTGGACGTTTGACGATATTCCAGCTGCAAAGATCCAAAACTGCAGTTCTGTCAAGAGATGATCCAGGAGAAAAAAATGCACCTGATAAACCACACTTGTTCAACGGCAAAGTATCATTGGAAATGTATTGTCTCAACGCATACATGTGTACCATCAGCAACAGAATGCCGAGTCCTCTACGCAGCGGGTATTGACAGCAAACAGTGTTTTTCACTAGTGGAAATTGACCCTTCCAAAAAAAACTGCGGGGTGGGGAAAAACAGACGCTTCATTCCGTCGGATATGAAACAGCAAAGAACGACGGTCAAGGAAAAATAGATACAACAGGTACACCGTCCGTTACGACAGTAATTGTTCCAGACGATCCGATCAACAGAAGAGCCTGCTCGTGAAATTAACGTTCATTTGAATGAGCACTACACAGACACGCGAACCCTTAACGTAGTTCCCAGATTCAGCGTGACACAGAATGTGACTAGGCTGGTCCTTTGAATTATAAGCACTGCTCATTTATAACAGCTGGGTTTACTACAGCAACGTGAAATAAAGTGTCTTGCTCAAGGTCACAACACGCTGAGGGAATCAAACTCACAGCCTTACGGTCGTGAGCCGAACACTCCAAACCACGAAGCCCTGGGCCCTTCATTGGGAGAAATAAATAGCGGGAGTGAAAGAGACCTCTGCTCCTCTGCCCATCCTTTCACTTTGCTGCAATTCTTTTCCACCAGAAGATCTGCACAAAACCTAACCTGAAGCAATACTAGGTCTGATCAATAAGTATCCGGACACTGTTGCCATAGTAACGAAGCTAAAGCACAAAGAGTGAATCCGCTTGGCACAGATTAACCTTGAACTCAGCTGTGCATGCGCATTATGTTTTAACGCTCTAGCTCACTTCCGCTGTTTACAGCAGTGCTTGGAAGGAATGTGTGTAGCGTGTGATCGTCGCATTGACCGTGACAGAGAAAGTTGTCATGGCGATACCTGCTCAGAGGCCTACGCAAAGTTGCAGAAAGTGTATGGAGAGGAGTGTATGAACCACACACAAGTTTTCGAGTGATTCAGATGAGTACTAGAATTAATCAGAAATGCATTTCCATTATTACACATATGTACATTGTTGTTTCCCGTTTATACATCAACGAATATGATGCTTATGCAATTAACTAAAGATGCAACAAGTTACTTTTTGAACACTTGAAAAAGTGCAGCTGTGCACGTTGATAAAAGCTATCAAGAAGAGAGTAATAGTGGTTAATTTCGTTCTGTAAAGAAAGAGAAAGAGAATGATTACCAGGATTTAAAAGTGTTAATAGAAGGAAGTTGCTAGATATTATTAGGAGAATAGATTCTGTTGTCAGTAAGATCGACACTAAAGATATAGGTGACATTAACTTATTGATTTATGCAAGATGGGTAGCAGTTAGCATACTAGGTATTCTTTAAGAAAATAATAGAATGGAGCAGATGTAGAAATGGAGATTAGAAAATAAAGTGAAGACTTTAAGAGATCTGAATAGAATAGAAACCTGGAAACAGGACAAGTTAGGAAACACAAGATTTAAATTTTCTCTTGAGAAAATACACTTAGTCAAAGAAAAAGGATTTGGGATAGTTGCGGAAGAACTGAAACAGTATCATAGCAATAGCAGATAAGCTTTCCAGATATCAGAAAAGAATAGATCAGTATCTACAGAATACATTATTTGAGACAGATCAGAGGAAATTTTATCGCCAAATAAATAGTTCAGAAGAAACTGCTGAAGATGAGAAGCCTAATGCAGAAGCTAAAAGGTTCTGGAATGATATTGGAGATAAGCCTGTTAACCATAATGAAGACTGAGCAGGGTTAGTAAAAGCGAAAGAAGAAGTAAGCTGTGAGAAGCATGCCTGTCTACAACTAACTAGTGTATTAATGGGAAAAGTGTTAAGAACCCTGAACTGGAAGGGACCAGGATCTGATTTATTTCAAGGGTACTGGCTGGTTAAAGAAATATAGAAGCTTACCAAACTGAAAGACTAGATGAAGAACAACAGTACTCTTTATGAAAGACAAGAGCAAGGGTAATATAATCTAGTCATTATAGACCAACCACTTATTTACCATCGGGGTGGAAGCTGTTAACAAGAATGCTCTCTGGAAGCGTTTATGTGCAGCTCGACAGCCAGAATTTACTTCCAGAAGAGCAGAGAGGTTGCAGGAAGGGGGCTAGAGAAACGCATGAACTATTATACATAGACAAAGTAGTCCTAAAAGAAGTCAAATCTAGAAAGAAAAATTTGACAGCAGCATGGATAAATTTTGATAAAGGCTTTAACGTGATTCCACACTCATGGGAAAGTGAATATTTGAATATATTCAGCATTGAAGACAAAATAAGAGAGTTAAATAGCTTTTGCATGACGAAAAGGAAAGATCTCTACTCAGGTGGCACAGCATTAGGGAAAGTTAATATCAAGAGAGGAATTTTCCAAAGAGATTTGCTATCCCCTTTAATATCTGTGTTATGCTTAATCCCGCTCAGTGTAGTATTAAAACAGGCAATGGCAGGGTATCAGTTTAGAGATAGTAAAGGCAAAATTATCCATTTGCTCTACATGGATGTTCTGAAGGTTTTCAGTAAGAATAAAAATGACAGATTCCTTAACCCAAACTGTTAGACACTTCTGCAACGATACAGGTTTGAAATTTGGCATAAACAAGCGTGAAATATTTGTCATAAAGAGAGAAAGGTAGTCAGCAGTGAAGGCATTCAATTACCAGATGGCCAAGCATTAAAATCACAGAAAAAGGAGAGAGTTATAAGTATGCATGAAAATTAGAATCTGGTAGAGTACTAACTATCAAACTGAAAGAGAAAATTGAGGTGTACATCAGAAGGGTGAGGAAGTTAATAAAGCCAAAGGTAAATGGTTCGTATCTAGCGAAGGTTGTAAAAACTTGGGCCGTATCGTTACTTAGATATTCAGCAGCATTTGTAGATTGGACAAAACCTGATTTAGCAAATCTAGAGAGAAGAACTAGGAAGGAATTCAATATGAATGGAGGACTTCATCCAAGAGCAGATGTAGCAAGACTATATTGATATCGAAAGGAAGGTAAGAGACGTTTAATGTCAGTAGAAGACTGCGTGGGGTTAGCTTGAGAAAATATAGCCTCCTATGTAGATAATAGTGAGGAAATTTTATTAAGAGCTGCTACAGTAAGAAAAGGAAATAGGGAAACCAAAATGCCAAATGAAGTTAAAAACAGAATGAAAGAAGAAATATTATTTCACTGGCAATAGAAGGCTTTGCAAGGCAAATTCCCAAAGATAATTGCAGAAAATACCTTCTTACTTATTAGGACTTTGGTTTTTGCTAGGTTGACTCTAAGGCCCTTCGATTCTAGTCCTTGCTTCCACAACTGAAACTTCTCCTCTAGTTCTGATAGTGACTCAGCAATTAGTGCAAGGTCATCAGCATAGAGGAGCTCCCAGGGGCATCCTGTCTTGAATTCCTCTGTTATCGCCTGGAGGACTATGATAATTAGGAGGGGGCTGAGGACTGAACCTTGGTGGACCCCTACCTCTACCCGGAATTCTTCACTGTACTCGTTGCGACCCTCACCTTACTGATAGCGTCTCTGTACATGGCTCGCACAGCTCTCACTAACCATTCTTCTATCCCTAGTTTCCTCATTGACCACCAGATAATGGATCGGGGTACCCTGTCAAAGGCTTTCTCCATGTCAACAACGAAAGCCAGGTACAGAGGTTTATCTTTGGCTAGGTATTTCTCCTGCAGCTGCCTTACCAGAAATATAGCCACTCTCCACTTTGCCACAGGTCGGGGTGTATTCGTCTCACCCCCTCTCGCAAACGCTTCAGAACTGCCGAGTAAAATGTCTGGTTAACAGTTTGACCAGGAGGAACAAATTTTTCTGTGGACAATTCTTTTCGCGTCGATGAAACAAACCAGCATCGTCTTAACATTGGACTTTTAGGGGTCTGATAATATTGAATGATTCCATTCACTTGATTGCTGCTTCGTTTTCAGATCGTAGCTGTAGCACCAGCTTTGGTCACCAGTGATGACCTTCGAAAAAAGGTCTGGATCAACTTCCAATTGTTCTGCTTTCGATCTTCTGTGAGCAATCGTGACTGCTTTTGATCTTCTGTGAGCAAGGGAGGCACACATTTAGCCGCAACTCTTTTCATTCGCAATTCCTCGATCAAAATTCATTAGCAGGAGCACAAGGACGCACCAGTCATATCAACAAGTCCGTCAATTGTTCGATTACAGGCCCCCAAGATCAGTTCACGAATTTCCGTGATGTTTTCATTCGTTCAGGAGGTTGACGGTTGCCCTGAACGAGGGTGATCTTCAACTGACAAGGGGCCATTCGTAAAGCGTGAAAACCACTCGTAAACTTGCGTTTTACTTATGGCAGTCTCCTTGTAAGTTGTTTGACAGCTGTTTCGGTCGCCATTTCCCCCAGCAGAAAACAGAATTTCACGGAAGCACGCTCTTCCTTCGCAAAACTCGATGAACAGGGGAGAAGCACTGCAAAGCAAAGACACACCACGTGACAGTACGGCATCAC
>NC_069002.1:24786729-24787634 GCF_001194135.2 Octopus bimaculoides
ATATATATATATATACAACATGGTTTATCTCTCTGTTACTCTCAACAATATCGATCTATGTATTTAAGCGTATGTGTGTATGTCTTTATATACGTGTGACAGAGATGAATAGAAGAAGGAAAAAACTATTTGTGTTGGTTCTCCATTTATATTTGTATAAATATAGACTATATTTCTTGTACAGCTCTTTAAATCTAAATATGTAGACATTGTGTATCGAATGTCTCGTGAGACCGCCATGTTGTGATTAAATCAATGCAGAGATATCAATTTATTGGCTGTTCTCAATAATTATTAACCAAACTAAACAAATCAACCTCAAGTATCGAGAAAGTTTGTCAACAAAATGGTTGCGTGTTCTAAAAATGTAAGTTACAGACATCATTAACATGCACACATACACACACACATTTGTATACATGTGTATGTGTATAACTATATAATAATGTATGTGTGTGTGTGTGTGTGTCTGCATACATATGCACAGAAACAAACAAGCGCGAATATATACACCGCAAACACATATACACATAACTATGTGTAGCTATGTGTATGTATGTATACAAGTATATGCATATATAGTTGTGTATATGGGTGTATGCATGTGTATATTTGTGATAGTTGCAGGTTTTTATGCTTATACACACTCACAAATACTATTCACTGTAAGTTATCTATATAAGAAAATTTTAATTTGCGTTAAACGTAAAGAGGGAAAATAATTTAGATTGGAATCTACTTTAATTAAATATATTTGTATCTATCTACTTTTCTTACATTCATTCAGTCTCACTCTCTCTCCCTTTCTCTTTCTCTTTCTCGGTTTCCTCTCTCTCTTTCCATAACCTCCCTTTCCATATATACACACACACACACACACACATATATATATATATATATATATA
>NC_069002.1:24792889-24793869 GCF_001194135.2 Octopus bimaculoides
TCCGACACATGTTTCGAAGATATCAGTGATATTATTCCAAAGGAATAAAGGTTTTTGAAAACAAACTTAATAGCGTTCAATTAATCACTTTACATATCCATCATATTCTGTTAAAATGTCTTATTGACGAGTTTCATTCTTCATTTCTCTGAAGAGAAGATCACATTGTTTTACACCATTTTATTCCTTTGTAATAATACCAGTGATATCATTGAAACATGTGTCGGAAGTAAAAGAATTTGAATAACTACTGTGTTTAACTCCATTTATTTATTTATTTATATATATTATACAAAATATTTCACATAAACCCGAAGTTTCTACCTTTAAAAACAAGGAGTTAAAACTTTTTTACTTGTGTGATTTTTTTGTTACTCTTGTAACAATTTATCTATTTTTTCCGTGTTAATTGTTAACAATGGAAAATACACACATCTATTTATATGCATATATATATGTCCATGTTCTTTTGCCACGTCATGTACCCAGTTATGTCTCTATATGTACATGTAGATGAAGGTATGTACATACATGTACATATATATGCATATACTCATATATTGTTTGTATCACGACAGAACGCACGCGTTAACCTTTATACAGTAAGTTTAAACTATTTTTCTAACGCGACTCTCTCTATCTCTATATCTATCTCCCCCTCTCATTCTTCCCTCTACTGTTCTTCGCCTCTACCTGTCACTACTATCTCTCTCTCTCTCTCTATCTCTTGTTACTCGTCCTTCGCCTCTCACCATTACTACTACTATCTCTCTCCCTCTCTACCTCTCGTTGCTCACTTTTATTCTACTTCCTACCCTTGTTTTCCCTCTGCTACTCTTTCTCTTTACACAGCCTTGGTCACGTGTGTCCGGCTGCTATTTCTTTTCGTTCTTGGACTCCCCAAGCTCGCACGTACTTCTTTGCCCCTCATGTTCGTGCTTCACAGCGTTCAATAGATACACACTTCACGTCTGGCTGTA
>NC_069002.1:24799040-24801243 GCF_001194135.2 Octopus bimaculoides
TCTCTCTCTCTCTCTCTCTCTCTCTCTCTCTCTCTCTCTCTCTCTCTCCCTCTCTCCCTCTCTCTATCCCTATCTCTCTCTCTCTCTCTCAAACAGCGGGGGAGGTTTGTTTATCCTGAAATAACAAATTGTTGAACTAATATTATAAGTACTTTCTGTAAAAGATTGTATTGGATAAGAATTATCTTTTTTGGAAGAACTGAACAGCGCCTTTAGAAAAGCTTGTTTACATAATAGCATTTATTGTAACTATCTTTGAATAATCTGTATCGATTATCTCAAGTCACATATAATTTAAATCTTTGCTGTTGTTATTTATGTCATTTGATTATAGTTTTGATATAGAAATATTTGTTATCAAATATTGATTGTTGATGATGTAACTATACTTTTTTGTAATCTGAATATTCACGCAGTGAAATATTACCATATTATTGTATAATGCACTAATGCTAATATCGTATTTACTTTATTTGATACGGACAATTCAGGATGAACTGTTTAAAAATAAAAAAAATATCACTATGTATTTCATTCTATTATAATAGATCGTATATGCGAGAAAACACAAAAACATGTATACATATACATCTGACCCCGCTTGGCTACAGTTCCTATAGTACTGTCGGAGATAATGCTTCTTGTCTTTTCTCTGAAAACGTTAAAATTTTTATCAATTTTTCGTCCTACTTTCTATCATCACCGAGCTAATCAGGACGATATATCTACCTCCAATATTAAAAAAGGTTCTACACTTCCGGCCAGCACATCTGAAGAGTTGTCAATATTGCCGAGTGCAAAAGGTCGGCGTAAAACCGTCGCCAACATTCTGACTATATGCTATGATCTGGCACTCTGTTGGTTACGACGACGCGTGTTCCAACTGATCCGATCGATAGAAAAGCTTACTAGTGATATTAGCATCCAAGTGGCTGAGTACTCCACAGATATGTGTACCCTTAACGTAGTTGTCAGGAAGACACAGAATGTGACAAGGCTGGCCCCTTTGAATTACGGGTACTATTCATTTTTGCCAGCTGATTGGATTGGAGTAGCTCGAAATAAAGTGTCTTGCTCAAGGACAGTACGCGCCGCCGTGAATCAAACTCAGAGCTTTATGACTGTGAGTCGAACACCGTAGCCACTGAGCCACACAGGTGTATGGTATAGCCACACAGATACTTCTACACAATACCATGTGTGTGTGTGTGTGCGTGCATGTGCGTGTCTGTGTGTGTCTGTGTGTCTGCGTGTGTGTCTATGTGTGTGTTTGTTTGCGTGTGTCTATGTGTGTCTGTCTGTGTGTGTTTATATGTGTGTGTTTGTGTGTATATGTGTGTGTCTGTGTGACTGTGTGTGTATGTGTTTGTGTGTGTGTTTGCGTGTATGTGTGTGCGTGTGTGTGTCTATGTGTGTGTCTGTGTATGTGTGTGTGCCTATGTGTGTGGTTATGTGCGTATGTGTTTGTGTGTATATGTGTATGTGTCTGTCTGTCTGTGTGTTTATGTGTGTGTGTTTGTGTGTGTATTTGTGTGTGTGTCTGTGTGTTTGTGTAGTTGTATGTGTGTGTGTCTGTGTGTTTGTATGTGTTTGTATGTGTGCGTGTGTTTGTATGTGTGTGTCTGTGTCTATGTATTTGTGTATTTGTGTGTGTGTATGTGTGTGTATGTGTATGTGCGCGAGTGTGTCTTTGTGTGTCTGTGTTTGTGTGTGTGTATGTGTGTGTGCGTGCGTGTGTGTGTGTGCGTGTGTGTGTGTGTGTGTGTGAGGTCACTCTTAGTGATGCTGGTAACATATAGTCTGGAATGCAGTACAGCCTGTCGTACGATCGAGCCATTGGCATCTGAACTGGCAACGCTATCAAGCTTCGATAAGGCGGGTGGCTTTCTTTGAAGACATTGTAGAACGAAAAGCAAAACCTATCAAAAGAAGGATGAACTTAGCAGAGTAAATAGTGGCATTCATGCAATGGGCTGAGTGATGCGTTGTGTTCTTGAGCAAACACAATATTTCAAGATGCCCCCATCCATTCAGCTGGCAGAAATGAGTAGCCCAGGGACGGACCGTTTCCCGTGCAGCGGAGCGGAAATATATATAAGATAGAGAATCCGGGAAAATGGTTTTACAAGCCTAGGTGTCGGAAAGGACAGACAGAGAGACAGACAGATAAGTAAACGCGATTGACACTGCTTTCACATTTAAT
>NC_069002.1:24802184-24806237 GCF_001194135.2 Octopus bimaculoides
GTGCGATTGGCCAGAGAGGTAAGTGTTTGTCTCTAATCCTTTCTCTCGAGTCCACCACGCACATTTTTTCACCATGGCCACCAGTACGATGAAGACTGCTTTGCCTTTCCGGTTGAGGGAAGGTGGTGAAGCAATTATCACGATAGACCAGGCCGACAGGCGGACTCGTCCCACACGTGACAGCAGCCGTTCGGCATAAGCCCGCAGAACCGAAATGGTTGGACACTGCACGAGTGCGTGCAGAACGGTTTCGTCGCTCTGACCGCATCTCGGGCAAGTCGGTCCGACGTGTCTCGAACCGAACCGTGCCTGTAGAGCTTATCCCGAACACGTAATGCTTCGCGATAGCACTGCCAGGCCAGGAATCTTTGGCGATTGTCCATAGGTCCCGGCCCGAAAGTTGTCCTGAACAGGCGAGTTAGGTGTTCCTCGTCGACGCCGAGATTCTGCCCGCGAACATCGTCGCACCTCCCCTCAGCTAATTCAGGCAGACAGACAGACAGACAGACAGACAGATAGACAGATAGATAGATAGATAGATAGATAGATAGATAGATAGATAGATAGATAGATAGACTTACAATAACTTTACAGCCAAGGTAATAAACGTAAGGTACCTCGTAATAACGTCAACACAAGTTATCCCAATTGAATACGATTTTGTCTCAGTATTTCGTACACACCCTCCACTCTTTAACTACTACAATGGCTGTCACCCGATTCGACATGAATTTGATGAACTTTAATTATTAATGGCAGGCTGATCTATGTTAATCCACATTGCGGTCAATATTTCTTTCAGTGTAATCGACCTAATTTTTATAATCTTGCACTGAACCTTCTGTCGAGATGTTTCTATATCTGCTCTGTTGGCTCTTTTAGATCAAATTCGCAATTTTGTGTCGTTCTTGTCAGAGGAGATTTGATTCCGTGAGTTCTGTTCCATGCTGGTAATCTCTTGTGCGGCACGGGTTCCAAACTTTTTGAAAACTATTGGTCTCCTCATCAATTCCTACATTGAAACAGGCGAGTAATAGCGTCTCTTCAAGTATTTGACAATATTTTATTTTAAAACCCAGTTTTCATCTTCGACAAATGTAACCATGATCGTCCTCTTCAGAATAGTTCTCTCCATTGTTTATAAACAGTTTTCGGCGTTATTTTCAGTTGTGAAGCATATCCTGGAAGTCATTTTGTAGTGGTCAGTTTCTTTAACGAATTTTCTGACACCAAATCTACCGTCTGATCTGTCATTTTGCAAATCTTCAGTTTCGCCCCATCTGAGAGTCACAGAAAATGAGTTTTCCATGAACTGGTACGTTGTCATGATTTATTACCCAGCTTTTGGTTGTGGTTTTGTCTATGCTTCATTCATCTTTGCTTCCATTTCCCTACGGCATAAAAACTCTTGCTTGATCGTCTGACCACTTAAAATAAAGTTATGATCATTGATGTCCTTCCGGTCAAATGAACAAGATTAACACTGCTTTCACATTTGATCGGTTTTGACGTCATTTTTCCCACCTAATCTCGACGACGGTAATCCCACTCCCTACGAAGATTGATATTTTATTTCGAAATCATAGCTGTGCAGCCATGTTCTATCACATTTCATGACACCTTTTATTGAAGTCTTCACTCCCATTTGAACCATCAGACTGATCCTAGCTGACATTGACTCGTTTCTCTTGTTCTTCTTTCAGCAGACGCAACGCATGTTTTTGTGAGACTCATGATTGTGTGTGTGTATATGTGCGTGTGCGCATGTTTCTATGGATATTTGTATGCTTGTGCATGTGTGTAATTACTTTTAAATGTATGTGTATTCACTTTTGTTCAAATGTAAATACATGTACATCTTTCACCAATAGATATCGACCTAATATTCACACATCCTGTTCGTATATTATCATTTACTCCACCTTCTTGTCTCCCTTTCGCCTCTTCATTTCGTTTATTTTGTCCTCCTTTTCCTTCCTCATTATTTTTCCATATTGCCTACAACAAAAACAACAACAGCAACAAAAACAAGACGGACAATCCTCTCATATTATCGGCAGCATGACAGAGTAGTTATTGCTCAATAATATCCCTTATTTCCTTTATTAGTGGTGCAAAACGGAAATACGTCTTCTAAATGAAATGCCTACATAAACAGATCATTATTCTCTTATTATGTGTGTCTCCACGGAAACGAATTCTTCAAGATCGTTATTTTTGTCCCTCTTTAACACACAATTGAAGATAATGAATATTATTATTATTAGTTCTTTCTGCTTCATGAGCTTTTCTCATTGCTGCCTGATACTTTATAGCTATGTTATGTAGTTCAGGTTTAGCAGTTTTTATTGTTGTTATTATTTATTATTATTATTATTATTATTATTATTATTATTATTATTATTATTATTATTATTATTACTTTGCTTTTCAGAGCTCTCGCTCTTACTTGCTCTGGTTGGTTTTGTGAGAGCAGACTGCAACCTGTTGTCAGAGGTGTCACAGGGTCTCTTTCTGCAAATTATACACTTTGGTACTTGAATGTTAACTTATCATGGCCGACGCTCAACACCCAAGCATCAGTCTCAAAATCCTAGCTGTCCTCAATAGAGAAGTTTTTCGTGGGGACGGGGGATCTGCTCCGCCCTCATGTCAATTCCGATTCCTCCGTCATATTTCTCGAACTTGGTTGTTAGTGCTCCCAGTGTCCCTACAGCAACTGGGACAAAAGTTACACTTCTGATTATTACTTCTTATACGCACAACAGATTGAGCTGTTGGAAATTATAATTATTATTATTATTATTATTATTATTATTATTATTATTATTATTATTATTGTTCAGTAGTTTTATTTTTATAATGTGCTTTCACTTCACTACCGAGCGCAGCTCTGTGTGCCTTGGGTAAGTGCTGTGGTTTGCTGTGGTGCTCTTATGGTTACTGTATTGAAAGTGTTTTGCGTAGGATGTGTGTAGTGCCTAGTAGTGCAATTTTCTGTATGTTATATATATTTGTAAGTCCTGGTGTTTTTATTATTATTATTATTGTTGTTGTTGTTGTTGTTGTTGTTGTTGTTGTTGTTGTTGTAAGGCGTCGAGTTGACAGAATGCTTAGTGGTATTTCGTCTGTCGCTACGTTCTGAGTTCAAATTCTGCCGAGGTCGACATTGCTTTTCATCGTCTTGAGGTCGATAAATTAAGTTGAAAAATGGGATCGATGTAATCGACACATCCCCTCCCCAAAATGGCTGACCTTGTGACAAAATTTCGAACCACTATTATTATTATTATTATTATTATTATCATTATTATTATTATTATTATTATTATTATTATTATTATTATTATTAAGGCGGTGAGCTTGCAGAATAGTTAGCACGCCGGACAAAATGCTTGGCAGCATTTCGTCCGTCTTTACGTTCTAAGTTCAAATTCCACCGCAGTCGACTTTGCCTTTCATTCTTTCAGCCTCTATAAAATTAACAGGTGAATCGATGTAATCTACTTACCCACTCCCTGAAATTGCTGGCCTTGTGACCAAACTTGAAACCAATATTATTATTATTACTATTGACTATTCGTGGGTCAAAGGGACATGCAACATCAACTATATGTCATATGTGGTGCACCTTGTCCACCACCGCTAGGTCCTGTCTTATTATTATTATTATTGTTCAGTAGTTTTATTTTTATAACGTGCTTTCACTTCACTACCGAGCGCAGCTCTGTGTGCCTTGGGTATGTGCTGTGGTTTGCTGTGATGCTCTTATGGTTACTGTATTGAAAGTGTTTTGCGTAGGATGTGTGTAGTGCCTAGTAGTGCAATTTTCTGTATGTTATATATATTTGTAAGTCCTGGTGTTTTTGTTATGTATTTGTCTGAATATTTTTTTTATTATACCTAAGGCACCTACTATGATAGGAATTGTTTCTGTTTTTAGATTCCACATTCGAGTTACCTCTATTTCCAGGTCTTTGTATTTTGAAAGTTTTTCCATTTCTTTCAGGGAAACGTTGTCATCTGCTGGTATTGATACATCAATTAGAAAGC
>NC_069002.1:24807995-24809642 GCF_001194135.2 Octopus bimaculoides
ACCACCACCACCACCACCACCACGACTACTACTACTACTACTACTACTACTACTACTACTACTACTACTACTACTACCATCATCAGCTGTTTTCTTTTTCAGTGTGTCTTCACCACGCCGCGTATACGTGTTGGTATTCCTTTTGGTTTTGTATTTTCTATTGTATTAACAGTACTCTATGTAATGTGTGTGTGAGTAGATAGCCGTGCCATTTTCAGTGCCTGTATAAATAGTAAATAATGTGGATCTAGTTAAATGTCTCTCTGGTTGCAGATCGTATTTTTAACATTCTCAAAGCCTCTATTTAGAACAAAGATTTTGTTCCCGTTTTAGTCTTTCAAATTCTGATTATTCTGTTTTTATTTCTAGACATGTTGTTGTTGTTGTTGTTGTTATTGTTTCTGCTGCTGCTGTTTGATTCGTTAAATTCTACTTTACAAAGAGAAAAAACATTCTTAAAGTTCGGATACACATAAGGACATAGAAATTTATCCAACGGATTCAAACCAATTACGACAATAATCCTTGAAATCAATAAGGGCCATCGCTAAAGATGTTATCAGAATGTACTGCCTGACTGTAATGCACGAGAACATTCGATAAAAGTTATACGTACTGAGTAGAAGCCAATTTATGCCTGCAAATACAGAAAAAACCGTTTGAACCATGGCAAGTGTTTAACAATGTTCTCTGATGAGGAAAACGTCGACCAAGACGAAACGTCTAACGAGAGAAATGACAGAAAGTCATGTGAAAATCCTTCTGATGTTCCCAGAGTGATGCACACAAAGTTATATAATTCTTAAATGTGAGGAGTCTCGTAGGTCATGTCACCTTAGCTCTTTCCAAAGTTTTAGAATTAATGTTGCTGAATACGTTGAGATACTGAAGACAGTTGTTAAGGCCTAAATGAACGAAATATGCGGCGGAAAACCATACATGCTTGAACAAATTTCAGTGTCTTCTCGCATTATCCACGTGATCCAGAATGGATGTTAAACAATCTTAATGATCATATAACCTCAAACTTGTGACGTCCTCCAAAAACGCCAGATTCAAGTACCGTCGACTACTACTTCACAGCGTTGCTGAATGAAAGACTAATCAATATCCTCACAATGTATTAACTTCACTGAATGACACCAATTTCCAGATGATCTCACAAATGAATAAACGCCATTTAGTGCAAGCACTTAAAGATTCCGATCCTGTAATGAAGCTCTTATCGACGCTAAAGGCAGTTTCATTGATTTGTCATGTACGAAAATTTATCGAGAACATGTACACAAATGTTTATTTAGACACATTCTGTTTCTGTTGGATTATAGTTGTTTGTTAAATTTCCAGATAGGCCCTGAAGTATATTTTTTACACTGTATATATATAGGTTAAAAATGGTGAAGATATAGGTTAAAAATGGTGAAGATATAGGTTAAAAATGGTGAAGATATAGGTTAAAAATGTTGAAGATATAGGTTAAAACTGGTGAAGATATAGGTTAAAAATGGTGAAGATATAGGTTAAAAATGGTGAAGATATAGGTTAAAAATGGTGAAGATATAGGTTAAAACTGGTGAAGATATAGGTTAAAAATGGTGAAGATATAGGTTAAAAATGGTGAAGATATAGGTTAAAAATGGTGAAGAT
>NC_069002.1:24811217-24812565 GCF_001194135.2 Octopus bimaculoides
AAATTATTAAGAATAAAAGGTTAAACTTTATATATATATACAAAGTTTTGATTTAAAAAAAACTTTAACGATATTATAAACTATAAAGATTAGTAATTAATCAAATAATATTAATCAAAAATAATCGAAAATATATCAACACTATTCCAATCGAAGTTCTAATATTATGTTGAAATGAAACTATAACTTCTAAATAATATAGTGTTAAATAAGTTATCTATTAAAATAATCTATAAAGAATCAAATGAATAGTATAAAAACAAGAATACATATTATTTTCAAATAGTAGAAAATCTTTAGCAAAGTGAAAACAGTACTTATCCAAATTTTTCCGTAATTCAAACTGAAAAACTATATATATATGCAGATTTATATATATATATATATATAAACACACACATACATACACATATATATGTATGTATGTGTATATATATACGACGGGCTTCTTTCAGTTCCGTCTATCAAATTGACTCACAAGTATTTGCTGGGCTCGTTCCTATAGTAGAAAACATTTGCCCAAGGTGCCATACAACGGAACAGAACCCGGTACCTTGTGGTTAAGATGCAAACTTCTTATATATTCTTTTCTGCTCTAGGCACACGGCCTGATATTTTTGGGGGACGGGGCCAGTCGATTACATCGACCCCATCATGCAACTGTACTTAATTTATCGACCCCGAAAGCAAACTTCTTATATATGTTTACATATAAGCACAGGTCTTACTCTATCGTAAGAAGCTTGCTTCCGCGCATGCGTTGTTGTCAGTGTTTTCTTTGCACTGACAGAAGTGGCGACGCTGGTTCACAGCGTGGCGAACTAAGTGAAGCTCAACTGCAAGGTAGGACTTTTGTTTGGATTCAGTGGGATTTTGTTGTTTGATGATTATTTTTTCTTTTCAAGCAAGAAATCCTCACTGGATTCGAGGCATTTGTCTGCCTGCAGTTGTGGGCATAAGTATCTCACTTAGCGGTGAGAAGTAAGTTGGATTTTTTTCGTGTGCGGGCGGGTATCTTGCTTCCAAAAATTGTGAACGTTGTTTTTGTGTTCCTGCAACTATTTGGTCGGCCTGGAGTACCGGTAGCCGGAAGATTGTGTGCAGTATTTTGGGGGCGTATTCCACCTCCAAATATTGTGAAATTTTTTTTACCAATTTTTATATAAATTTTTTGGTGAAATTTGTGAAGCTTTGTTCCGGTTTTGTTCCTGTTGCTATACCAGTTGGCCGGGAGTACCAGTTGGCCGGGAGTACCAGTTGGCCGGAAGATTGAAGTCGCTGTGATTTAGACTGTTTTCTTTCATTTTTTTGTTTTAATTTTTGGACTTTTTTGTGTGAACTTTCTTCT
>NC_069002.1:24812894-24814640 GCF_001194135.2 Octopus bimaculoides
AAAAATGTTGTCGGCGGCTGATTGGGTCGGGTCAAAAGCTGTTATGGCCCTGTGAACCCAATCAGCTAAGAATCTGGTCTTCCCAGATTTTCTGACTATAGCTGGTAACAGGTATCCAGTGATACTTTAGGGACGCCCCCCCCATGTGTCACCTGCGCCTGGAACCAGGCCATATAAAAAAGAACTGTCCCCAGGATCAGAGTAGGGTCCTGGAGCAGTTAGTTCAGGAAGATCCCCCTACTCCTCATTCGGAGGGAGATGGTCGAGGAGGTGAGGCCTCCTCGACGAAAAAGGGCCGAAAGAGGAAGAAGGTGGGTGGCAATGGTTGCCCACCGAGGGATCCTAAGGCTGCGAGAGGGAAGAAAAATCTTCCGGGAAAAACAGAAGAACTCCACCCTCCCGTGGCAAAAGAAAAGAAAAGAAGAAAAACGGGCCATTGCCTGCGGTTACTAACACACTGCCGGCATGTCCCGAAACCCCGTCGGTGGGAATTTTTGTCACCGACGGAAGAAACTGTGACCCCTTCCTATGTAATAGACGAGGAATTTATAATCCTCTTTCACAAGGGAGAGGCTTTAGAAAATTTTGTAAAGAAGGTGAAAAAAAGGCCGGTGGGAAGGCGCTTTGTCCTGCAATGAGGTCCCTGATTGGCCTCCGCAGGTGGCTGCGGAGGTCATAGGGGAAACCGACTTGTACAGGATAATGAACTCCTTCCCCGAGGATATATTTAAATTTATGCTAAAGTGACCCGACTTGGCACCGTCCAGGTGCTTGAATGAGGTAGTGTGCCTGGTCGGGCATGGAAGTAAGAGGTTTTAATGCCTCGAGTTGTGAAAAAGGTAAGAGGCTTAGTGCCTCATTTTGTAAGGACGTGGAGTCCATTTGTGAAAAATGTAAGAGGCTTAGTACCTCATTTGAAAGGACCTTGTGTCCCAGTGAACTATAGTAAGAGGTTTATAACCTTAATTGGTTTTATAAAAGAGAAAAAAGAACAATGTTTTCGGAAAGCATCGATCGGTGGGCGTCGTCTGCTTCTCTCATTAATACCATTATTTTGCTCATTATCCATTTCATTTGTGTTGTTGTCCAGCCCGCATTTGCTTCTATCTATGTAATGCCTTTATGGCAAATTTGATGAAATAAAGAGGCTTGCTTCCCAACCACATGGTTCTCGGTTCAGTCCCGTTGCATGGCACGTTGAGCAAGTGTCTTCTACTACAGCCTCAGGTCACCTAAAGCCTTGTTAGTGGATTTGGTTGACGGAAACTGAAAGAAGCCTGTCATATATACATATATGTATATATGTTTTTGTGTCTGTTTGTCGGCCCACCCCACAATCGCTTGACAACCGATTTTGGTGTGTTTACGTCCCCGTAATATAGCGGTTCGGCAAAAGATACCGATAGAGTACTAGGCTTACAAAGAATAAGTCCTGGGGTCGATTCGTTCGACTAAAGGCTGTGCTCCAGCACGGCCGCAGTCAAATGACTGAAGCAAGTAGAAGAGTAAAAGAGTACCTGTGTGTGCATGGGAGGGGTGGGGGCTCGATTAGAGGAGAAAAAATTTTAAAAGATTAATGAAACGTTTTAATGTTAATTTCCGAATCAGTTTTGCAATATTTTTTTTTATTCAATTATCGATTAATCAATCGTTATATATTGTCTTTTTTATTTAACAAATTACTCGATAATAATTTTAAAAATAATCAGTATGGGAAAACTAATTAAAATGTAAAACCTATCAAAT
>NC_069002.1:24814885-24815235 GCF_001194135.2 Octopus bimaculoides
GCTGGCAGTGCTGGTGGCGCTGACGGTAGCGCAGACGGCGGGGCAAGCGGTGGAAGCGGAAGTGGTAGTGTCAGTGGTGGTGGTCGGCGTGGTCGATGTGATCGAGAATTTTGGTCGCGGTTGTGGTCGTAGTAACGGTGGTGATTGTATGACCATCAGAATGATGATGATGTCGGTGGTAGTGCTGCTGTTGATCATGATGTTCTGGTCAAGGTGCACTGTTAGCTATCATTCGTAGTTGTTATTTCAAATTGATATTTTCTTTGTATCTATCGTTTCACTCCATATATGTGTGTGTGTGTGTGTGTGTGTGTGTGTGTGTGTGTGTGTGTGTGTGTGTGTGTGTGTGT
>NC_069002.1:24816099-24817993 GCF_001194135.2 Octopus bimaculoides
TGTGTGTGTGTGTGTGTGTGTGTGTGTTGTGTGTGTTGTGTGTGTGCGCGTGCGAGAGAGAGTGTGTGTGTGCGAGAGAGAGAGTGTGTGTGTGTGCACGTGTATTGCGCATGTATATATGTATGTATGTATGTATGTATGTGTATGATAAATGTTCAAGAACAAGGAAAGCACAAGAAGAGGGACAAGTTTTCACAAGGATGTTATTAGTTTCGCGTTTGAAAACAGAAAGAAAAAAGTAAAAGAGGATTTGTTACTTCGGATATAGAAGTAAAAAATATAAAATTAGGAAAGAAAAAAAGTAGGGTGGTGGAAAGGTGAGAAGAGAAGAAAAAAAGTTTCTTAAGGGCCGGGTGGGAATACAATTCCATGGTGAAAATTTGAGAAGGGAGGAAGAGGTGGCGAATTGTGTGCGTATAAAGGAAGATATAATTGTTTGGAGATGAATATAGATGGAAGGATGTGAGCGGTGTGGGATGCAAGTGGTTGCCTGCGTATGTAGTAGGGATAAGAGTCTGAATGTGCTAAAGGTAAGAGAGAGAGGCGAGGATGCAGAAAAAGTAAGACTCTAGAGGAATCGGTGTGGTAGGAGAGACAAAAATTAAAGGAAGTACATGTGCGGAGAAAAAGTTACAAAGGAGGTAAAGTTGGGAAAAAATAAAAGGAGAAATCCATGAAAAGTTAGACGAACATCAGCACAAAAAAAGCTGAGCGTGAAAGATTATGTAAAAAGGCAGAGAGGAAAGGAACAAAAATATTAAGATATACGTATAGACATATTTCTTTATTAGCCACGCGAAGTTGAACACAGAAGGGACAACACAATGTAGGATTTTTCTTTTCGAAAACAATGAAAAGGGATCGAAAACGTTTTGGGATGTGTACACAAGTGTCGTTTTTAACAATTAGAGTTCCCAAAATTGGGAGTAAATATAACATTGACTAGGTTTATCTGTGGAAAGAAAACCCTACGAAAAAGAACCACGGTAACCTCGGAAACGAAAAAAAAAACAAATAACATGAGAGCAAAGTGCTCTTTCTCTCTTTGTTTTATAAGATCATGCTCAAGTATTATTTTGCCTCACCACGCACCGTAAGAAATAGATGCTGAAGTCCTTTTTACTACCTTCAAATCTCCGAGAATAACACACTTTATTGTAAGCAAAAGAAAAATAATGAATTAATAAGGCTGGTTAATTATGTACGCGTTTCGAACTTAAAGTATTTCCGCATTGGTTACCTGGTAAAATTATTATTGATTTTACCTTTTATAATTAATATGTATATGTATATATATATATATATATATATATATATATATATATATATATATATAAACCATAAAAAGCGATGAGATATAACAGATGAATATATGGTTTCAACCATTTGCCATCCTTAAGATTACTTCCGTTTGAAAATCTTCTTCGTGTAATAATAATTTCCAGTGGAACACAAATCATATTTACATATTTGCATTAATATCCATGCTACACGTTATACAATACAGTTGTATATTCACTAATCAATGCAAATAAAGAAAGCCATTATGGTTACACCAACGATTCAACTCCAAGTAAACACACGAAGCTTTTTTTTGTTTTTGAGGGTCAATTCGATTACCTTGAACCTAGTACCTGATTGATCATTATTTTATCGAGCCCGAAGAGCTGAAAACCATAGTTGACCTCTCTTGGATTCGATCTCAGAACGAAAAGAAAGGGAAGAAATACCGCTAAACATTCTCTCCGACGAGCCAACGAACGACTCTATCACCTCGACATATGCATGCATATGTGTATATGAATGTATGTGAATGTATATTCTTGCATATATGTATATATATGTATATATATATATGTATATATATGTATATATATATATATATATATATATA
>NC_069002.1:24818003-24819563 GCF_001194135.2 Octopus bimaculoides
TGTGTGTGTGTGTGTGTGTGTGTGTGTGTGTGTGTGTGTGTGTGTGTGTGTGCATTAATATGTTTGAGATGACCTTTATCTGTCCATGCATACGTAATACATAATTATTACATCAGATAAATCTTTTCTAATCAATGGACATGAGAATTTAATCAGTCTTTCGTGACCCGGATCAACTTCAAATGTTGACCTCTTTGATAAATTAGCTGTACTGATGACACTGCAACAGTTTTCTTCTGAGCTAACTTACAGTCATTTGTTTCCGATTGCATCTCTTCGATGGCCAAGTAATTTCACTCTTAATTGAATCAACTTCACGCGGTCACAGATTTCCTGCAAACTAGACATCTAATTAGTACCATAAGAAAGGTGTCTACTGATGCTGTCGTAATTAACTCTCTTGTAGAAAATATATGCAGACATTAGGTTTTTGTGGCACTTCGCATAATTTTAGATGATTCTAGCAATCGGCTGTTGGTAGTAAATTTCATACAACACACAAATATTCTTTCCAGTCAAGCTTTTGTATCTCATATTGGTCAAAGTTTCGAAAAAGGAAGTCAGCATATTCCTTCGGGATTTATGTGGCTCATTAAGAGATTCTTGAATTTGAATCCCCTGATGCTAACTTAGGCATTTTTTTTTTCGTTTCTTTTCTTTATTCTGTTGAGTTTTAGGACTCTTACGGTCGTTGTCACGATTTCCATTGCATATGAATGACAGCGATGACAAGACTAGCTCTTAATGGGTCGCAGACATGTTGCAGGGTTCAAAGCCAGTATTTTTTTATGGAAGGGGACAAATTCATGACATCGACCCTATTTCATGACTGGTACTTTATTACATCGAAAGGAGGGAAGGCAACGTTGACTTCGACGGAATTCTAACTCAGGATGTAAAGCTGTGCCGCAGAGCATTTTATCTGATTTCAACGATTCTGCCGGTTCGTCGCCTTATGATGTCTGCGTTCATTTATTCATTTATTTAATTCCTAGCATCGAAGCTTATAGAATATCTCCTATGGAACAATTAAATCCGTTAACCTCACTATGCTGCAGTTTGGCTTAATGAGCTGTGTTTTGTAAATAATAACTCAAAACACTATCTGTCGGGCACCGCCTAATAAAAGTCGAAGTGGAGATACAATAGCGAAAGTGTCTCGTTAGAAGAATGGACTATTAGTTGATGGTTCTTCACCTGCTTTATCTTCATGACAAAACCAACTCCTCCAATGCAAACTTCTGTTTTGTTCTTCTAAAAAGTGGTGTAACATAAAGCGGATCATTGGATGTTTCCTTCTCTTGATCATTTGGTTTCACATAAAGCAGCAACAATATAAATCTTCCGCTTTGTTTGTTCGGGAATCACAAAGGAAGTTCTCTTACCAGGTCTGTTGTCAGTTAACTTATTATTCAGCAGACGTCTTACTTTTTGAGAATGCAACAATAGCTTCCGACTTCAGACCACATTTTCTATGACCTTCTCCAAACGGGTGGGCAATGGTGATCCCAAGTAGATTTGCCTAGATAAAAACACAAACCTGAAATTCCAAGTAATCAC
>NC_069002.1:24821444-24824495 GCF_001194135.2 Octopus bimaculoides
TTGAAATGTGCATAGGTTTGGCTTATTGTGGTTGTTTCTGTTATTATAATTGTTGCTGCAATAAAGTATCTTCAATGCATTGATTTTGAGCTCTATCCTTTAAGAGACATGTATACATATATATATACAAAAACTCAACTGTGAGTTTTTGGCTAAGACTGTTAACAGATACTATATATTTTGTAAAATTTGTTTTATAAAAGTATATATTTAATATATATACACGTGTGTAAATCTTGGTGTCCGTATTTGTCCCCTGTCACGACAAAGAGAGAGGGAGGGGTAGAGAGTAGAGAAAGAGAGAGAGATGTACACGCATAGATAGATAGATAGATAGATAGATAGATAGATAGATAGATAGATAGATAGATAGATAGATAAGCTTACAGTATTCGCCACCTCACCTCGCTATGGCTTAGCAGCCTTTTCTGTTTGTTTTCACTGTCCTGCTTTTGTTACCAACTTTGACCCTCCGCAAGTCCCAAATTTTATTTTGCTTTGCAGGAGCAACTGTTTTTTCGAAGACAGATCTTGTCGTAATTGCTCAGAAATATAGAGTAGATAAGCAGCCGACAACTGATGAAGGGTCGTTCTTTATGTTACTTGTCTTGTTTTCCATTTGTTTCTTTCGTGGTTCGCAAAAGAAGTTCGTATTCCATGTTTTCGTATTTCCTGTTGTTTACGTTTTATGACGTCCTGTACCCATATATGCATATTTATATACATATATATGTAAGTTTGTACATATATGTATGTATATATGCATATATATTTTTTATTTATATTTTACATATATATATATATATATATATATATATATATATTAAAGATAAAAACAGAAGACGGAATGTACCAACAAAAAAATTTATATTACCACAATAATTTTTTCAAGATGCCCTGCCCCCTTGTGGGCGTGGAACGATGCTATAACACCAGATGCAACTCACAGTGCATTCAAGACTCATCAGGCGTGATAATACGGTTTTAAACTGGGAGATTTACATTTGAGTTTTGCTGTATTGAGAGATTTTAACAGTTAGACAGACGCACAGACAAACAGACGCGCACGTTCATAAGTTCAAGTCAATGCAAAGACATATAGACGCACAGATTAATAATTATACTCGTGGGCACACACCAGCACACACCACCACATGTATGTATGTATGTATGTATGTATGTATGGATGTATGCATGTATGTATGGATGTATATCATTCACACACCTACACACACGGATACGTCCCGCAGGGCACAAAAATTCATCCACCCAGACACATACAAAGATCATATCAACACTGCTTCCATAGAGCACACGCACGCATTCACACATTTACAGCCACAGACACTCACACAGGCATACTCACATCCTCACGTAATGCTCAAAGATCCCACACACACATACGCACACATATGCACACACGCACACACACATACACACCCACACACGCACACACGCACACACACACCATCACGCCCACTGCACAGGACATAGAGATCGAAATGTACATATCTCACATGTCTGCAGGCATGTACCCTTATACACTCACAGAATTATACACACACACACACACGTTCGTAGACAGATATACATATGTACATATCAGTACACATCATGGACTTCCACTCGGCACATATATACACATACAGGCATATAGGAATGCGTTAACTCTGCACTTACATGGACACATACACACACACACACACACACACACACATACACAAAACTACTCAGTCACACATGCAGGCATAGAAGAATAAACAGCACATAGGCAAAAGCCCACATACCTCTCCATGGCCAAAAGCCCCCCCCACACACACACACACCTGTCCATGGGCAAAAGCGCCCACACTTATCCATGGGTACATAGCAATATATGGAATGATTGTGTGATGTTGATTGATCAATGTAGATTATGGCAGTTCGGTGCTGTGTTCACAGGGTGGTAATCCGTTCAGTTAATTTATTAATGGCCTTCTCCCTAGTAAGCAAGATTGATAGAGATTCCTCAGAACACAATCTCCAGGTCTTAGAATACGTGTTGTAGGGTTTTGAATATTTTATAATTAACCATGAAATCTCATATTTAATACTGTCGGTTTTCAATAGCCATAGAAAATCCGCCACTTATTTTCTTAACCTTAATGTTTTAGCCTTATATTTAATTTGTTCTTGTATGTGTGTGTGTGTAATTATATGTATATATATATATATGTGTGTGAGTGTGTATGTGTATGTGTATGTGTGTATATATATATATATATATATATATATATATATATATATATATATATATATATATATAAACAAAACAGGGAAATGGAAATTTTTTGATACTATTTATCCTCCATTACACGTGTTTCATTTTCTAATAGGAATTATGAAAATTTACATGTTATATAGACATATAAGAAATTTACTATTAGAAAAGCGGTAACTGCTTGGATAACATAACTACCATTATACATGAATAAATAAGCAGACAGACAGACAGACAGACAGACAGACAGACAGACAGACAGACAGATAGATAGATAGATAGATAGATAGATAGATAGATAGATAGATAGATAGTTAGACATACAAGTATATATATATCCTGACCTACAGACTTAGTTGGACTCTAACTCTGTTAATGAGGTCTAATAGATCGAAACATATCCTTAGTTATCCTTAGTCTCCAAACACAAAGTTGAGGCTCTCCTTTTCCTATATTAACTTGAGAAATGCATACTTAATTTCTATAAATTACCCAACTTCTCTTTGAGAATTTCAGCTTGAGGTTTTTCCTTCCTTCTCGTTTTCTGCCACTTGCATTTAATTAAATTAACCAGCTTCTCCTCATTATAACTATAGAATAGTACAGGATGCTTAAACACCGTCAACAAAAGCTAAGAACAGCGATATTTGTCGAGATTTTCGTCAATGAAGCGGACAGTTGACCAACTGACCAATTGCACAGGTCCATGCGTGTAAACAAAAATAGTGAACATGATGATAATCCCTACTGTATATCAGCCATCTTGAAGAAGTTATATTAATGGGAGGTTC
>NC_069002.1:24824644-24826919 GCF_001194135.2 Octopus bimaculoides
ATATATATATATATATATATATCGATTTCTATATTTAAGAGATGCGGAATTATGTACATTATTTACATTTGACGAATATTTGTTCCTCATCTTGTTTGTTATTAACACGATGTTTCGGCTGATATAGCCTCCAGTCTTCATCAGGATGGAGCCGAAACGTCGTGTTAACAACAAACAAGATGAGAACAAATATCCGTCAAATGTAAATAATGTATATATATATAATATATACACACACACACACACACACACACACACACACACACATATATATATATATATGTGTGTGTGTATGTATGTATTATGTATGTTTGTGTCTTTGTGTCTGTGTTTGTCCTCCGTTACCGCTTGACAACCGGTGTTGGTGTTTTTACATCATCGTAACATAGCGGTTCAGCAAAAGGGAATGATAAAATAAATACTAGCTTCAAAAAAAAAAGGCCTGGGTACGATTTTTTCCACTAAGACCCTTCAAGACAGTGCTCCAGTATGGCCGCAGTCAAATGACTGAAACACGTAAAAGAATAAAAGAATAAGAGATTAGAGAAAAGTTATAGAATGGGAATAGAGCTACAAAAAACATACAACACTACGATAAAAATAGTTTTAGGGATAATTCAAACAACATTCGAAAGGATTAAAATAAATAAAGAAAAACAAATCTGTCTTACAACCCATAAGTTCAGAAGGATTAACGAACAGATGTGCAGAAGGAATGTTTAACAGTTTGGTTTCTATAAGTAATTACAGATAGATTGACTGTACTAATATGATTCTTTAGTTTCTTTGTCGGACAGAGAGCGCGGTTTGAAAATGAGGTGCCAATCTGAGAGCGTTCACTCGAAATATGCGGTAATATATATATATATATATATATATATATATATATATAGTTATGCAGATTAAAATATTTCGATTATCAAATTTGTCGATAGAAATATGAATACAAAGTAATGCAGCATTTCTTGGTGTTGTCCTATAACACAAATTCTTTAGTTATTTATGTATATTCTTTTTAACGAATTATGATTTTTAATATAAATTTACCTTGAAATCTAAATTGATTTTTACATCATACAAATTCAATGTTCCGATAATAGCAGTAGATTTTGAAGAATTTTTTCTATACATATTAAACTTGATTGCGTTTATCTAGATTAATAGAAAGATAAGATATCACGTTCAGAATCTTAACATATTGCTGACCTATGTTAAACAGTCTTCTTCATTAAAAATACCTGTATATTATTCATAACCATGTGTAGCCATTTTACACAATGTTTATATTATTATGTTGTCTTCACGCCACTGGCGATATCGGTGTTGAAGTTGGTATATCACATTTTTAATATATTTAGAATTCACCTATAATTTGTGAGATAATAATTGCAGATATTATTAATGGCGTGTTGAAGAATATGTAAATCAGCGAGCTAAAATTTATTTAAAGAGTCTTAAGCGATATGAAGTCGAACAATGGCATCAATAAAGCAAAGCGCTCCAGTCGCCAATTCACTATAATACAGTTAATTATGTTGGCAAACGTGTATATTGAGGAATGTGACGACCATGCCATGGTATTTCAATTAAATTATAAATTTAAATGAATTATATGTATAGTTGTAAGAAATTTCCACTGTATATATTTCAACTTACTTAGCTGCACTTACATTTTAATTCTTATGTAGAATTTGAGCAAATTTATCAATAAAAAGTTAGAGAATGTAATTTTAATTTTAAAAGAAATGAAATTATATTCTACACGTTATCGAATTATTGAAAAATTAGATTATTTTCAATATTAATTATGACGACAAGTTACATAATATAGATGAACACCAGAGCGCTAGTGTAGAGGCTAGAGCACGCAAGCACGCACACACACGCACACATACACTCACACACATACACACACAGACACACACACATATATTAATATTTCACTTAGTCATAGTAATACTAATAACCAGGTGTTAGAACTCGATCTTTTGTCACGTGCTTTCTATATATATATATATATATATATATATATATATATACTCAAGCACACAGACACACGCACGTGTATGTGAGTCTGCGCGGAACAAACACAAAAGCAAGTATGTTAATGCATTTAATACTCGTTGTTAGAGAAGTTACGTAAGCGCGCTTGCATATAAACCTACTCAATCGAAACTTTTTAAATCGCAGAGCATTATTTAAGAACATTCTGCCATAAATACACGAACTAAATTTATTAAATGTATTCAAAATATTAGAATATCAAGATTTAGTT
>NC_069002.1:24827076-24831655 GCF_001194135.2 Octopus bimaculoides
TATATATATATATATATATATATATGTATGTATGTATGTATATATATATATGTATATGTATATGTATGCTTACGTGCTTGTTCTCCAAATCTTGCTTAACAACCGATGTTGGCATGTTTACATCCGTGTAACTTAGCGGTTCGGCAAAAAAAAATGATAGAATAATCACTAGGGTTACAAAGAATATGTCCTGGGATCGATTTGTTCGACTAAAGGCGATGCTCCAGCATGGCCGCAGTCAAATGACTGAAACAAATTAAAGATAAAAAAATATATATACATATATATATGTGTGTGTATGTGTATTTCACCGTCACATTGAAAGTGACTAAGGGTGCCGGAAGCACCAGTATTGCTAGAAATAAGAATCAAAAACTCTTTAGATGCAAACAAAGCACATGGGAGACAAGGGGGTCAAAACTTTCCAGAGAAAGCGTGGGTATCACATTAGCGCGCAAATTTCGCATGAAATTAATGCTTATCAGTGATACTACTTCATTGCTAATGGTGACGTTATGTTCTACTTGTCAGTATTTATGAAATTTACCATAGGAATCAATGGCTCATAACGGTAATGTAAAAAAGGTAAAAGTAACTGTTAAATGGTAATGTGAAAAATTATAAAATAATTAAGTTACCTAGAAGCAATTTAGTGAGGGTGAATTATTTCGTTTTTGGTTTCAAAATGCCTCTGGCTATCTTAATTATATCTGTGTGTGGTGTATGTGTGTGTATTATGTAACTATCTATCTATTTACTATATATATATATATATATATATATATGCCTCTGTTTGTGTGTATGAAAGGCAATGAGCACGAAACAAATCAAGGGAGGGATACGTATTAATGAATGTGTATTAGTTTAATGCTTAAAAGGAATGGTAAGAGTTTTGACGTTTTAGATGTTCGTCCTTCATCAGAAGAAAGATAGGAAAGAAAATAGCACTGCTTGGAACCGCTCGAATTCTCCGGAAGGTACTCAAAAGTTAAGATAGAAAAGATAGAAAAGAAAAAGAGAAAAGAAGAATGGATGAGAAAAATTTGGTCGGAAGAAAATGGCGAAAAAGTTAAGTGTCTTGTGGGAATGCTGCTCTGTGGGGAGAAATAGGAAGGGAGAAGGAACAAGGTAGCGCGTGCACGTATAGAGGGTGTCTGTGGACAGAAATAGACATAAGAGATTCTCTGTGTGCTTTTGGTATGAGTGTTGTTTCTTGGTGTGTAAGCCAACAAATGAAAGAAAAAAGCAGCACTCAATACATGTACTTGGAGTTTTAAATATATAAGGTATCATTGAAATCTGAGCAGTAGGGAGAAGAACGTTCGACATGAGAACTCTCTTGCATTTCATCGCTTTATATCCTACCATTACTACAATTCTTGGTAATGGTGAAATAAGACGTAGACGTCAAAAGAATCTATAAACTTTTGAGAGAGCGTGAAATAATCATTTTCGAACAATGGATCCAGCAGCACATAGACTTATAAATAATAGCAAGTAAAAATTGTGTTGGAAACCCTTTTGAATAAAAATCGATGGTTGTCTGTAAGGCATGTCATGTCTACAGATGTTAGTTCGTGCCCCACGGGCCTCCTTCGATATTTCTATCCAAAAGTGTTTTTGTTTCCAGTACTTACATATTATTATTTATAGCATTATATGCTTCGAGATTCACTGTCCCCCAAAAAATTCTTTTCGCCCTCTCTTATTTTATGACGTCAACAACATACGATTTTCGTTGGTTACAAAGAACTTTCTGAAATTGATAAAGAAATTCGAAGAATTGTTTTATCCAATGGCCAGACGTAGACATTTTAAACACTTCAAAGGATTTCCTTTGCGGCAGGAAAGGCAAAAATATACTTAGTTTATCCTTCTAAATTACAGCTCAACGATTTCCCACCGGTACGGCAATGAAAATAATAATCTAAAATGAAAATAATAATCAAGAATACTTATTGTTTAAATTAAATATTTCCTTCTTACATCTGACTGATTACATCTCATGCTAGTTAACTGTAGCTTATGTTATCACCGATCTCACGATGAAAGGCATCGTTATTCAAGATGGATTAATGACAGTAATAATGGTAATTATAAATAATTGTTTCAAATTTTTGGCACGAGGCCAGCAGTTTTGGGCGAAGGGCTAAGTCGATCACATCGACCACTGTGCTCAACTGGTTCTTATTTTATCGACCTCGAAACGATGAAAGGCAAAGTCAACATCTGCAGTGTATAAAGATGGCCGAAATACGAGCAAGCATTCTGTTCGGATTGCTAGCAATTCTGCTTGCTCGCTGCCATAGTCTTAATTGAGAAGAATAGGAAGTCAGACATAGTCTTAATTGAGAAAGGAAACAAACTATGCTGGATCATAGATATAGCATGCCCCGCTGACAACAAGGTATGCAATAAGGAAGAAAGAAAAGTTGAGAGATATGACAGGTTAGCTTGGGAAGTAAAGCAGTTGTGGTCGATGATAAAGGTGGTAGTAGTACCAATAATTGTTGGAGCCCTGGGAACAGTGAGCAAAAATCTTGAGAATTACGTGGAACAAATAGGGGCTGCAATAAGGGTGAAGCACTTGCAGAAAATAGCACTGCTTGGAACGCTCGAATACTCCGAAAGGTGCTGGAAAAGTAAGAGCTGTCAATTCTGCCACCTCGCCTTGTTATTGTTGCTGCTGCTGTTGCTGCTGCTGTTGTTGCTGTTGTTGTTGTTATTATTATTATTTATAATAATAATATTAATGATGAGGATGATCATCATCATCACCATCATCATCGTCATCATATTCATATAGAATAGGAATAATAAATTGAACAAGTATAATGACAGATATATCAAATGTAGAAATAAAGGAAACAAAACTGAATTGATAATCAATGAATACACTGCGTGTGTGCGTGTGTGTGAGTGTGTGTGAGTGTGTGTGAGTGTGTGTGAGTGTGTGAGGGTGTGTGTATTGCTTACATATTCACATACGTGCATACATATGTATGTATATATGTGTGTGTGTGTATATATATATATATATATATATATATATATAACTGGGAAATGAATGTAAAAATACATTACGCAAGACATATTGTAGACAATTCAAAATTTTCCGCGAATATATCAATGAAAATTTATTTTATAAGAAGATTTCAATGATTGTGAATAAATCTCAGTGAAAACGGAAACGGTTTAAAACGCTTATTTGCCTAGAAATAGCAGTCAAAACTGCCATAAAGCCACTATAGTTACTCGTATCATTTTTCCTCAACCATAAATGCTGTCGGCAGGTGTCATGACGTATAAAATTCAAAACCTAAATAAAAATAAAAGGTTAGTCCTCACTTGCAATTTCGAAGTTAGGAACCAAAAGTGGATCTATTCTTCTCTTCAGGAGAACATTCCTGTACATAGATTTTAACGCAAAAAACATACCTTGGGGGTTAACATGTGTCCCAAACAGCAAGAATAATGTGTCAACGTCTATCTACACAATTCAAATTCTGAATTTAAAAGTTGAATATAGATAGATAGATAGATAGATAGATAGATAGATAGATACATACATACATACATACATACATACATACATACATACATATCCACATGTACGTGTATATATACATTCATATAGAATATATTATATTATATTGTATTATATTAAATGTCATGAGCAATTTGCAACGAAATGATTCAAATGTAGCTTGAATCCAGCGAATCTTTATTTTTTGTTCATATTACATTTTTAAAATGGTATTTACATTGATAGAACGTTGAATGTTGAATATGCTTTTTATTTAAAGTCAGAGAAGTCTGAAGTGTAATATGTATATGTATTTGTCAGTATACGTAGTTTGTAAGGCAACAATATATATATATATATGTGTGTATGTATATATATATATATATATATATATAAATGTATATACACAAATATACACTTGCTTACATATATATCTAAACACAGACAGAGATGCAGACATACACACACACACACACGCACACACATATGTATGTATATGCATACAATTATATGACTACATATATAAGCACACATGCGTGCATGTATATGTATTTCAATCTGATAATGATTAGCCACTGTGCGAAAATGGTTTTGTGAACATTTTCAACTATTTCGAACCATTTAATTTTGTTTTTGTCTTTTTTTTTACATTTATGGTATTCCATAGATTCGTTATTTACTTGACTGGTTACATTCTTCCTCGTATGGTTTTCTATTTATATATTTTCTTTGGCCTTCATTTATGCAAGGAATCTCTTTTGGTATTCTCTTAAACGCTAAACAACATGGAAGTAAAATACAGAGAAAAAAAATTTTCATTCGAAATAAAATAATTGGTAATGTTTTGCATTTAGTTAATGTTGCATTAAGGATGTTTCCGATAGAAATTCTCATTTCTTCTTTGAGAAAATGAACAAAAAAATAATACACGTGCTATATCTTAAAATATTTCTTCAAAACTTTATAAAATATTTTCAAATTATATAAATAGAAATCAAGTACTGGGTACTATTAAAGAAGTCACACATACATATGTGTGTGTGTATACATATA
>NC_069002.1:24833287-24834182 GCF_001194135.2 Octopus bimaculoides
TATATATATATATATATATATATATATATATATATATGTATATATATATGTATGTATATATATCCATATATTGTTGGTCGTACATACGTAGTGTATGTGTCTTGTTCTTGTTTATACGGCAATCTGGTGTGGCAAGTACATACATATAATTATTTTATTTGGGTGTCTAAAAATTCACTATGGAATACAACCACAACCAACTCACATTTTTAGCCATCCAAATATATCCATGAGCCAAATAGAGATCGACATTTACTGAAAACCTACGGACTCCAAACATTGTCTTCCATTCATGTCATCCCATGTCAAGCACACCACATTATTTGTTCGTTATAACGTAGGGAAATGGTAGTATCGGAAGCAAACATCCGTGACATTAGACTTCATGAATGAAATGATACTTTCCTATACAGGAATTGCCCACTCTCCTTAATCGACAAGGGGGCAGAACGAGCCAAAGCTTTCAATATTCAAGAATTAAGATAAGTGAATTAAAGAAATATACCAAAATAGAAAGTCCTACCATAAATGTCCACCCACGATCTTAGAAAAAAACGTGACTTGCAGTAAAACAAGCACTGAGAAAGATCTCCAGGCTAAACTAGATCCTCCAAACACATGCCATTATAAAAATCAACACAACAGAAGCCAATCAAAAATATACTAAGGCATAGGTGCGGCTGTGTGGTAAGAAGTTTGGTTCCCAATCACATGGTTCCAGGTTCAGTCCTACTGTGTGGCATCTTAGACAAGTGTCTTCTACTATAGTCTTGAGAGTTAATTTGAGTGACGGAAACTGAAAGAAGCCCATCATATGTATGCGTGAGTGTGTGTGTGCGTGTGTGTGTGTGTGTGTGTGTGTGTGTGTGTGTGTGTGTGTGTGTGTGTGTGTGTG
>NC_069002.1:24834875-24835799 GCF_001194135.2 Octopus bimaculoides
ATATATATATATATATATATAAGAAAGGGAAGAGCAAAGAGGAGACAACTCAAAATTGGGCTAAAATTTGAACTTGAATAACAAAGCGAAATGAGTGTACTAAATACCACTCACGGTGAATTCTAAATCTATTTATTTCCTTGCAGAGAACCAAAGGAAAACTTAGAGGCAATTGTCAGCAGCTCTTTATTTATGCATATTAAAAATATATTCCATTAAAATAATGTTTAGTAAAACGTAAAATTTTCCTTTATATTTCAGAGACGAAAGACGGCTGTAAAGAACGCGTTGCATTCGGGGGCCAAATTGAGGAAGAAATACTTTCATAGCTATCCTGAGTGTAAGTTGAACCCTGCTTCAATTTTTGGTGTGATCATCTTATGTCCGCTTTCTTGTCTGGAATACTTCTTCAGGCAAAGAAGTAGAGTGCTCTCTAAAGCAATGTAGCCTTTGCTACTTCTAGGGTAGCGGTCTTTTTTTAATTTAAAGATTCCTTATTCGAAGCAATATCAACAAAACGCTTTAATGTTGTCACTAGGAAAAGCTTGCGCATAAATGCGAGTGTTAGTGTCTTTTTTTGTCTATATTTGTATTGTCAAATGTGGAATAAAAGTCTCCGTTGCTTACACTTTTACACTTTTACTTATTTCAGTCATTTGACTGCGGCCATGCTTAGGTGCCGCCTTTTAGTCGAGCAAGTCGATCCCAGGACTTCTTTGTAAGCCTAGTACTTATTCTATCGGTCGCTTTTTTGCCGAACCGCTAAGTTACGAGGACATAAACACAGCAGCCTCGGTTGTCAAGCGAAGTTGGGGGGACAAACACAGACACACAAACATATACACACACACACACACACACACACACACACACACACACATACATATATATATATATATATATATATATATATATATATATATA
>NC_069002.1:24836946-24845245 GCF_001194135.2 Octopus bimaculoides
ATATATATATATATATATACGATGGGCTTCTTTCAGTTTCTATCTACCAAATCCACTCACAAGGCTTTAGTCGGCCCGAGGCTATAGTAGCAGACACTTGCACAAGGTGCCACGCAGTGGGATTGAACCGAGAACCATGTGGTTGGTAAGCAAGCTACTTACCACACAGCTACTCCCTTTCTTCTTTCGAAATTTCTGCACCGGTGCGAAGTAAATATTTTTTCCTTTGCTTGATGTCTGCAGAAATATCTATAAATTTGTTTGGAAGGGTGATGTATCTATTCTACTTGTTTTTCGGTCGCCATATTGTTAAAAAATACGACAGAATGTCAAACCATAAATGTTGTATTGAATTGACTTTTGCTCCCAAACCTCCAAGCAAATGAATACAATAAATACATTTGTCCAGCAGTCGTACAAACACATATGTAATCTATAAATTTTCTACGTTAAAAGCCAGCTAGTATATCCTGTCATGCAAATATCAAAATAACACCTCTTGAAAGCGCATGAAACAACAGCAGCAACAAATCGAAGAAGAAATGAAAAAGTTGAGACTGTAATGAATCCAAAATGAAGATATAGTAGGAGGACAACAGCAAATGTCATCATAATAGACATATGGGATTTCCATTTAACGAGAAAAGACAGATCTATGAATCTCTTATTACTGCATGTTATTGCTGCAAAAATATACGTTCACATCATTGATCGGCCGTTGATATATTTGCCTATTGTTGCTACTACTTTTGGTGAAGTCGACGTACGACAGAATCAACCAAAATATCTTTCAATCAAAATCACACTTGTAATATATATTTGTGATTCTAATAGAATTATCAGCTTTATAGTGAAAACTTGGTACAGTTTCATTTCATTCAACATGTCACAAAATCACAAACCACAGATCCACGTATGTTACTAAGCTGGACTAAAAATGCAGCCATTTTGTCGAGATCATGATTCGGAGTTGCAAAATCGTTAGCGCGGCACACAAAATGCTTAGCAGTATTCCTTCCGGTTCTATGTCATCAACTAGGACTTCACCGCCATCAACTCTACCTTTCATCCCCCCGAGGCCGATTATGTAGAGTACCAGTTAAATATAGGGGTCAATAATATCGAAGAATCCCTTTCGCTCTTGTAGAACCATTAGCACCTCGCCTGTCGCTACATTCTGAGTTCAAATTCCGCCGAGGTCGACTTTGCCTTTCATCTTTTCGGAGTCGATAAACTAAGGACTAATGGGGTTGATATAAACAGCTAGTCCCCTCCACCAAAATTTGAGGCCTTGTGCCTTTAGTAGAAAGTATTAGTTCTTATTATTATCAGTAAAACTGAGGCGGTCAGCTGACATAATGACACGCTGGACAAAATGCTCAGCGATATTTCGTCTGTCTTTACATTCTGAGTAACCGAGGCCAACTTTGCCTTTTATCTTTTTGGGGTCGATGAAATAAGCACCACTTGAGTACTGGGGTCAATGTAATCGTGTAAACCCCTCTTCACAAATTTTAGGCTTTGTGCCTAGAGTAGGAAGAACCATTATCGGAAAAATTGTCTTGCGACATTTTTTCTGGCTCTTGGTGTTCTCAGTTTATATCTCGCCGAAGTCGATATTTCCTTTTATCATCGTGAGGTAGATAAAGAGAAGCACCAGTCAAACATTGTGGAGGTTGGTATCGGTTGACCCCTCCTCTCAGAATTATTAGCTTTATGCCCCTGGTCGAATCGTTTGCGCGTCGGCCAAAATTCTTAGCGGCATTTCATCTGGCTTTACGTTCTGAATTCATTCAAATTCCGCCGAGGCTGATTTTGCCATTCAACCATTCAGGATCAATAAATTACCAATCAATAAAGTACCAATCAAGTACTGAGATTGATGTAATCGACTAACCCACTCCAGCCAAAATTTCAGGTCTTGTGCCTGTAGTAAAACGAATAATTATTACTTTGTTCCACAGTGTAGAAGGAAAATGCACCGGAGTATTTAGTCCTCACTCAAGTCACAACAAGGACCTCCCATAATACTTTCCTATAATATGCCCAATACATAGCGACACTAATCTTGCATGGTATTCCCAACTGCTTTAAGTAGTCTTGAAGTATCAAAGGGATTAACTTTAATGATCCAATCACAACTGGCATCACTTTTTCATTACCTTCTCGCATTCCAATCAGTCTTACCGTCGTCACTTTCAATTTGGAGTCATTGATGATTTCTTTAACCATGTTCCTCGTGATATTCACGTCATTTAGTATAGCTACGTCAGTGATTTGATAGTATTTGTCTTCCTTGTTCAATACGACAAATTCCCGTCAGCATTTCTCAATTACTCCATGAGTCTGAAAATCATAATCCCAGAATATCGTTTCTTTCCCATCCCCCTGCATTACATTACTAGACACAAGCCATTACCAATTCTCCATTACATTGTATTCGTATTTACATTAAATTCAATGAAGAAATAGACATATTTCCTCATGGTGGTGCTTGTATTCCTTTTGCACAAGGTTCTCACATCCACTTACCAAGTAGTTTGCATTTTCGACATTCTTTACACAAAATCTGCATTTCTGGGTGTCAGAAATTTTGTAGATGCTATACTTCAGCGAGTTCGTATAAGAGCTTGGGCATGTGCTGCAAATATAGGGTTTTCAGTAACATGCTTCAAATCACTTTGCTTAAGCCATGTCCACAATGTGGTTTTATCCTGGATCTGACAATGCATTCTCTCCTCATCGAACATTTCCTCTGCATTTATACCCATGTCTTCTGTTGTTTATTGCCAAAACTGTTCGTTACTGTTTACCAAATATTCTGCGAGCATTCTCCTTTCCCTCCTTTTACAATAATCCACATAGATGAGGCCTATAGCACCATTTTTTCGCTTCGTGTACGAGTTGGGAGAAGTCTACTATATCCACTCAAGTACTTGACTGGTACTTATTTTATTGACCCTAAAAGGGTGAAAGTATAGTCAATCTTGACGGGATTCGAACGTAAAGAAAGAGAAGAAATACTGCTGACCATTATTTTCCTGACCTGGTGACGATTCTGCCAGCTCACCGCCTACCAGGCAGTGCACTCGTGGCTTCTGATCTTAACTGATTGCAAGTGTTATCATGGGTTACAGCAAATATTCTGCTCAATACTACAGATTTGCTTGTCTGTTGTTTGACCTTAACCTGTTGAGCATGTCCCTTAGTGGCTGACCATACGTGCATCTCTGATCACAGGCAGAAGTAGGGGGGAGTATCGTAGCCATGTGTTGAGAGGAACTCTTTGGGGTTTGAAAAATTCACTTCTGGAAATGCTGGGGTTGATGTAAGGTTTTCAGTAACTGGTACTTAACTTATCGACCTCGAAAAGATGAAAGGCAAAATTGACCTCGGCAGAATTTGAACTCAAAACGTAAAGACAGACAAAATGCCACTAAGCATTTTGTTTGGCCTGCTAACGATTCTGCCAGCTCACCGCCTTAATAGTAATAATAATAATAATAATAATAATAATAATAATAATAATAATAATAATAATAATAATAATAATAATAATATTAATAATAACAATAAACTATGACGATTTGAAGTGGGAAATACGAAGGTTGTGATCAATGAGGAGAGTAGACGAGATACCAATACTAATTGGTGCTCTTGGAAGTATCAGCACTCAACTTCCAACATGGGTGAAAAAGATTGGTGCAAGTGTGAAGGTAGAACACCTACAAAAATGAAAACATTGCTTGGAACTGCAAGAATTCTTCGCAGGGTTCTTAAAGCATGGCCAATAAAACATGTGTCACCTTAGTCTGCTGGTTGTGGACAGCAAACACTTTCCATCATGCCCAGGAAAATAAGCTGTAAGTTTCATATAATAATAATCCTTTCTACTGAAGGCATAAGACCTGAAATTTGAGGTGAAGGGATTAGTTGATTACACTGACCCCAGTACTCAACCAGTACTTAATTTATTGACCCCGAAAGGATGAAAAGCAAAGTCAACCTTGGCGGAATTTTAACCCAGAAAGTAACGTCGGGCGAAATGCTGCTAGGCATTTCATTCGGCGTATTAACGATGCTACCAGCAAGCCACCTTAAGAAGAAGAAGAAGAAGAAGAAGAAGAAGAAGAAGAAGAAGAAGAAGAAGAAGAAGAAGAAGAAGAAGAAGAAGAAGAAGAAGAAGAAGAAGAAGAAGAAGAAGAACTATGTTGGATCATAGATACAGCATGCCCAGCTGACAGCAAGGTATGCGATCAGGAAGAAAGGAAAGTCGATAGATATGATAGGTTATCACGGGAGGTTAAACAGTTGTGATTACTGAAAAAGGTGGTAGTAGTACTAATAATTGTCGGAGCCCTGGGAATAGTGAGTAAAAATCTTGAGAAGTACATGGAACAAATAGGGGCTGTAATAAGGGTGGAGCACTTGCAGAAAACAGCACTGCTTTGAACCGCTCGAATTCTCCGGAAGGTGCTCGAAAAATAAGGGGTGCTACCTTAGTTCACTGGTAGTGAACAGCTGGTACCATATAACATCTCCAGCGTTAGAAGTTGTGAAAAAGCAATAATAATAATAATAATAATAATAATAATAATAATAATAATAATAATAATAATAATAATAATGCTTTCTAATTGATGTATCAATACCAGCAGATGACAACGTTTCTCTAAAAGAAATGGAAAAACTTTCAAAATACAAAGACCTGGAAATAGAGGTAACTCGAATATTGAATCTAAAAACAGAAACAATTCCTATAATAGTAGGTGCCTTAGGTATAATAAAAAATATTCAGACAAATACATAACAAAAATACCAGGACTTACAAATATATATAACATACAGGAAATTGCACTACTGGGTACTGCACACATTCTACGCAAAACACTTTCAGTAACCATAAGAGCACCACAGCAAACCACATCACATCCCCAAGGCGCACAGAGCTGCGCTCGGTAGTGAAGTGAAAGCACGTTATAAAAATAAAACTACTGAACAATCATAATAATAATAATAATCCTTTCTACTATAGGCAGAAGGCCTGAAATTTGGTGGGTGCTGACTTGTCGATGGCATCGACCTCTGTGTTTCACTGGTTCTTATTTTATCGACCCCGAAAGCATGAAAGGCAACGTCGACCTCAGCAGAATTTGAACTCGGAATGCGAAATGCCGCTAAGCATTTCGTCCAGCGCGCTAACAACAACAACAACAACAATAATAATAATCATAATAATTGTAGTAGTAGTAATAATGATGATAATGATAATAATGCACCTGTGCTAAAGAGCTGTGATACCATACAGTGCTTTGCAGTATTTGATTCCATCTCATTACTTCGAATCCCCTCGAGTTCAATTTTGCGTTTAATCATTTAGAAGTCGATACAATCAGTACCAGACAAATACTGTTATCGATTTAATCGACAACACGCCTTGCCCAGATTGTTAGCCTTTCACGTATCTTTATTAATCTTTATTATTGTTATTAGATGGACGGCAAGCGACAGAATTAGTCGAAATATCTGTCAGGAATTTATTACGTGAATTTACATAATGACTTCCAATCCTACCGAAACTAACTTTGATTTGTGTTCCCTTAGGTGCAATGAAATTACCATCAGTGAAATCCAGGGCCTTATATTATTCAATGTGTCCTCCTACAAATGTTATACCTAAGGTAGAAATAATTATACAAGACAATAGAGTAACAGAAATAGTTAACACCCCAAGATAATATGTGTAGCAGTAGCAGTTTCACAATTCACTGCATAATCATCGTCATTTAACGTCTGTTTTCCATGCTAGCAGGGGTTGGACAGTTAGACAGAGCTGCATCAGGTTTCATTGTCTGCTTTGGCATGGTTTCTAAGACCGGATGCCCTTCCTAATGCTAACTACTTTACAAAGAGTACTGAGCGTGTTTTATGTGGCACCAACACTGGTGCTTTTTACGTTGAACCAGCATTAGCGGGGTAGCCAACTAACTTGCAAAACAAGGACCTTCGGCTGGGAAGTCTTCGTTCTGCAATTTCCTCGGCAATCCCGCTGGTATTTGTAAAATCTTTGAGCAATACAGGCAGAGAGTTAATGAAAATATGTAAGAGAATGTCACTGGATGAAAGCTATAGATATTGTATTAGCTTCTATAGGTTGTTTAATAACCTAATAATATTTCGGTGTAAATCCACTTTTCAAATATAAGTAAATAATCAAAAAGCTCACAGAATTTGTTATTATCGATATACCATCTATTTATGTTAAGGTAATATCTTTATCATTCATTGTTTAACCCCTCACTCTCATTGCTCAAAGTTTTACAAACATTTATGTCATTCTTGTATGCATTAATGCTTCGAGCAAATAACAATATTCTTTTTACACCGTATTACATATAAAAGACACTACTGTGAGTGTAATTTAGTTTACAGAATGTATCCCCTGGGGCATTTTCCCTTAACTTTATTGTCGAATACCGTAGCCAGTATCGCTTTGCGATTTTGAGAGAGAATATATTGTTACGCTTTTATCGGGTAATGATTTCGATATTACTTCTTAAGGAAGAGTGGAGTATGGTGTCCTTGCTATTAAATTCCCTGTTGTGATAGGCAACAGCATGTAGGATATAATGTGTGTCTGTGTGTGTCTGTGTGTGTGTGTGTGTGTGTGTGTGTGTGTGTGTGTGTGTGTGTGTGTGTGTGTGTGTGTGTGTGTGTGTGTGTGTGTTTTCGCAGCCACGGGGAATTGAGACACAACAGAGTTCATAGTATGGGAGGCGGGATCAGTGGGAGACTACTGTCTACGATGCAAATGTGAAGTTAGGCAGGAAGATTCCCAGTATTATAAAATTTCCGACTGAGATTTGAACAGAAATCGTAAAATAGGAAGATTAGATGCTGTAAAAAAATAGTCAGACAAACAGTCTGCACTTTCTCTTCCAGTTCATGGAACTTGTTTCATCTAAATTGCTAATTAAGTTAACAAGTCTGTTTGAAACATAGATCAATGGAGATGTAGCAACATATGCGACTATGTCGGCATTAGTCTCAAGACATATACTTATGTTTTTACTATGGTGGCAAATGTAAGTTAATAGAAATCTATTAAATAAAAGATAAAAATGATTTAGACTTTGGAATAAAGTCTTACAATACTATTGTGAAGAGAACGATGATGAATAAATACTTCCGAAGTTCTACATGCATTCAATATATGCGCTGCGGGTGTTTAATGAGCACGAGTATAGGAATAGAAATTAATTACAATAGACGAGAGTGGAATGGCATCAATACTAAATAAATGAATTTCATAAAACATGGCGTGAGAAACGATAGCTTAATGAATCTAAACAAGAATTTAGTAAGTTTTACTTACTATTCAGAAGTATAATTTTGATAAGGACTATAAAGAGAGTACTTATTAGTAAGGCAAAACTTTAGATTACTTTTATGGTATTGATGCTCAAAAACAAAAATTAAACATATTCCTCAGTTAATGATGTATTTTCAAAGCTCACGTACATAATGATATATTGGAAGTCTTCAAATTTCTTCGTGTTGTTCCTTTAATAAGTATCGTGTGATACAAAACTGCAAGTGATGTCACGAAAAGAATAAGATATCTAAGTATATATGCAGACAGACAGTGTGGGAGAGAAAAGCAGATTTATGTAGACAGACAGACAGACAGACAGACAGACAGACAGACAGAGAGGGGGAGGGGGGGAAGAGAGAGAGAGAGAAAGAGAGAGAGAAAGAAAGAGAGAGAGAGAAAGAAAGAGAGAAAGAAAGAAAGAGAGAGACAAAGAAAGAGAGAGAGAGAGGCGTACGTACATACATGCATACATACATACATACATACATACATAGACAGAGATAGCGAGATTCATGAATCTACAATCACCTGCGTATATGCGTTACACATATGCTGTATATGTATGTATGTGCGTGTGTCTGTGTGTGTGTATACAGACACAAAGAAATATGTAGATAGATAGATATGTATGTATAAATGTACGTATGTATGTATGTATGTATGTATGTATGTACGTATGATGTATTATTATTCTCTTTGGCGCAGAAAACCAAAAGCTAAATAATTTTCTGCTAACCTAAATCATGGTTTACTGAGCACTAATTAGAGGCCAACTATTTTATTCTTCTGCTCACGAACAAACCTTATAGAAAATCGCTATTTAAATCAAACACAAGGTTGAATTACAATAATATCTTACAATATATGTACATATGTATGTATGTATATATATATATATATATATATATATATATATATATATAT
>NC_069002.1:24845750-24847303 GCF_001194135.2 Octopus bimaculoides
ATATATATATATATATACATAATATAGAAACCGAAATATAGAAAAGACTGTTCTAAGGACAAGCGAGAAAAAAAGTTTGAATTATACACTTTAATTGCTTTGACTCCGTTAAACAACTTCCAGACTTTCACACAACTACAAACGGAATACGAACGTATGTTAAAATGGAATTCTTTTTTGAAATGTAATATCTCGTTGAATTATTAATATCAATGCTGTAGTATTCTTCACTGAGAAGGCCCAAAAGGCTGAATAGTACTTGTGTCGTTAGTGAAGAATAAATCGTTGGAATTAAACGCATATGTAGAATTAAGAGAGTGAGAAAATTCACTACCTCATCCTTCGTTAGTTTCTTATTCTGTTCTGCTTTCCTGCCGATTGATCAAGTACCCTTCTTACCGCACGCTGCGTTTATATTAAGAAAAATAAAACATCCCCAAAAGCACCGATAGAATCCATTACGCTGTTGGCGTTAGTTGCATACGCAAGGAAATTGCACACTGCTTCATTTCTCTACAATGTTGGATTAACATAGTAAATCATCCAGGACAGACAAGAAATCTGTTATTCTCTAATTTATTTGCTTTAACAATGAACATGAAGATTGCATGAACAGGAACAGCGTGTAAGCGGTTGAACTGCCACGTTAAATAATGCATCATACACTGTCTATCCACAAACAAGATGATGCCTTTATCAACTAAGAGTATTTAAATATGTGTATATATATATATATATATATATATATATATATATATATAGGGAGAATTCACAGAAAAAACAACAGACGAAGACAGGTGGTTTAGACAACAAACGTATATATATGCATATATATATATAGCCATGTATTCGCATGCACATCAACTCCAGTTGCTAACAGTGAGCTATAAAATAAATTCTTTTCAGCTTATCGAACTTCGATGTGGGAAAACTTTACAACCTTCTACGTAAATAAACCACTATTGTTCCTGAACGTTATTTTTTATACCTTTTTCGGACTGCTCGAAGCTTACTAATCTCCTGGATCCTTATATACCTGTATCCTTGGATCTTACCTTTACATACAATTCTTCCATTACGATAATGATCGGCCTCAACAGCGAGGATGAAATACCACAGACTGGAGCATTTTGAATGGGAAACGATGCCCCACCCACCATATTCGCCGGACATTGTCTCGTCTGATTTACAGTTATTCTGCAGCCTTCAAAATGAATTGTACAGAAAAATATGAATTCTGTAAACGAGATAAATGCAAATTTGCCTCAAAAAGTAACAAACTGAAACAGTTGTAAATGTTACTTTAGCTACAATTAAACTATGACCATTTAATACCAAGGATCAACTTCTAATTGTTAATTGTTGCTCCATCTGAATATATTAAACCACGGTTTACCATTTAAATTACCAACTACTATTAACCTTAGAGCAAGGGCTATACATAGTTAGGTATAAAACACCAGTAATGTCTACGGATATATTTATCCCTTGCACGGTTGCATAACCTCTAACTCATAATTTATATATATGTATATATATATATATATATATAT
>NC_069002.1:24847551-24849485 GCF_001194135.2 Octopus bimaculoides
AGAAGAAGAAGAAGAAGAAGAAGAAGAAGAAGAAGAAGAAGAAGAAGAAGAAGAAGAAGAAGAAGAAGAAGAAGAAGAAGAAGAAGAAGAAGAAGAAGAAGATTAAAAAATCCAGGCAGATATCAATAAATCTCTGTTTTAAACGAATTTGGTTAATTATATCAAACAATCAGACACCATTAAATGCAAGTAGAATAAACCTCCAAAGTAATTCCTCATGATTGACGAGAAGATCCAAATATTATTTAGAAGAGGCGTAGGAGTGGCTGTGTGGTAAGTAACTTGCTTACGAACCACATGGTTCCGGGTTCAGTCCCACTGCGTGGCACCTTAGTCAAGTATCTTCTACTATAGCCTCGGGTCGACCAAAGTCTTGTGAGTGGATTTAGTAGACGGAAACTGAAAGAAGCCAGTCGTATATATGTATCTATATATGTATATACATGTGTATGTTTGTGTGTCTGTGTTTGTTCCCCCAACATCACTTGACAACTGATGCTGGTGTGTTTACGTACCCGTAACTTAGCGGTTCGGCAAAAGAGACCGATACAATGAGTACTAGGCTTACAAAGAATAAGTCCTGTGGTCGATTTGCTCGACTAAAGGCGGTGCTCCAACATGGCCACAATCAAATGACTGAATCAAGTAAAGAAATAAAAGAATATCAAGAAATTCAAAGGATTAGACAACAAAAATATGTATGGAGAAAATCACATCTTTAATTGTTGAATTTACCTTACAATGCCAACAATTGTTTCTATTGTATTAGCATTGAAATTAATATTTCCGAAAATACATTTTAACACAACGTTTTCAAGGCAATCCAAAATTAGTTAAATTCAACGAGAACTAAGGAAACATTTACAGTACACAAACATGTGTGTGGGTGTGGGTGTGTGTATGTGCATAGTAAGGTGAATTCTACAATTAAAGACGTGATTTTCTCTATCCGTATTTTGGTTATGCAAGGGTCAAGAGGTATTACACTGATGTTGGTAACTTGTGTGGTAGGTTGCTTAATAAGAATGGGGAGGTCCTGTTTATTTATCTATACAATTAGATAAACTGTTGTTATTAATCAAGTCAGTGTATTAAGTCTGCTGTATTGTGCAAAAGTAGAAGACACTTGCCAAAGGTACCACCCATTGGGACTGAACCCAGAGCCATGTGGTTGGTAAGCAAGTTACTTACCACACAGCCACGGTTATGTATGATAAATGTTTTCACTTTATTGTATATTTGTTTCTTTTTGCATCGGATCTTTGTTATTAATCTTCTATAACAAAGAAGTAGTATTCGTTATTTTGCCATTTCTATCTACGAAGCCCAAGAAATGAACGTGCAGTTATAAGCTTGCGAAACGGAGTTTATTTTAACGAGATACCTCTTGAACATTGCCCGAGGAGACACATCTGCACCGACGGATGCACCTCAACCAGCTGTATAGTATCCCACCCAGAAGGGATCGATGCTGGATGGGTCGAAATGATTGTAGTGATCAATGAAGATTTTCGTATTTTCCATCTTCTGTCTCTCTCCCGACGAACACTGAGAAATTTCTGAGACAGATCCTGTGACATTTATAATAATACCGCAGATGATTTCAGCCAGCCATATGCAGTTTATCGGCAAACTACCAGGTTTATAACATATGTTTAATTAACCACTTTATATATAATGTATGTAATAAAGATTGCTTTAAAAGCCAGCACAATGCAAATCTTCGGAATTTTATCTCCGAAACTCCGAAATATTGAAATATAAATTAAAGTTTAACCGAACGTTTTAGCTTTCCTGCTTCTCATTTCACTCAGTTACTTCCAAAGGGCATCGTATTTGCTTTAAGAAGTAATTTTAACACCGCCATTACACACTTTTTCAATAAAACTATACCACACTTATATATATATATATATATATATATATATATATAT